>NC_137888.1:132530770-132603270 GCF_963455335.1 Martes martes
AAACCAAGAAACAGACTCTTAACCATTGAGATAAACTGATGGTTACCAGAGGGTGGTACGGGAGGTGGGTGAGGGTTAAATAGGTGATGGGGATTAAGGAGTTTAGTTTTTTGTGATTAGTACCAGGTTTTGTGCATAAGTGTTGAATCACTGAATTCTATGTTTGAAACTAATATTACATTGTATATTAACTGGAAATTAAATAAGAACTTTAAAAATAATAATTAAAAATAAATAATGGTTTCTGTATTCTGAGATTTTTTTAAAAATCATAAAGATATTTTGTGACACATATAATGAAAACTATAGGACATTTAAATTTTACTCATCACGAAGTTTGATTGGATCACAGCCATCTAGCTCACTAATTTACATGTTTTCTACGGCTACTTTCATGTTATAAAGACTGAGTTGAATAGTTGTTCTAGACCATATGGCTCTCAGTGCCTAAAATATTTACTACAGGAAAAAAAAATGTCCATTCCTGGTCTAATCCAGCAAAGTGATAAATATCTTGACCAACCTTACCATCTGAAGGTGAGAGTGTTATATGAGATAAAGAAAAGGCCTTGGTAGCCATTAGCAAATTACTTTCATTCCTTAATGTCAAACAGAGTTTTCTGTGATGGGGGAAAAGATTTGAACAGAATCATTCTCCTAGCTGCAGAAAGCAACCAGCCGAGAAATAAAACTTGATTGTTCCACTTTTACATCGTACTTTATCCTCAGAAAAAGAAACTGACTCACTCCACTTTCCACCCCACATACAAAAATTTATTTTCAGCTTATTACACACTTTATAAACATGGATAAACTGGTAACTAACCTTCCTGCTGTAGCAAAGAGGAATATATAACTTGTTCTCCAAACAGATCATGTGGTTATAACATCATAAATTGAGAAATATTTCAGGAAAAATGGATCCTACTGTGCAGCTATTGGGAGTGAGTATTCCATATCAAATATACCCAAATTCAAATCTTTGCTTTTGGGGGCCATGTTCAAATGTACACATGGCAAATACCATAGTCATTTAAGTAAGGCAATTCCTGAACGAACATATTTTTAGCCAATTCCTTCTGGTTGATCCATTAAGAGATGTTGTTACTTAAACTCAGATGTTGTACAGACCTGAGCTGCCTCTCTATTGTTTTAGACAACTGACTGCATTTTCTTTTCATATTTTCCAGGGCCTTGCTATCTATTACAGCACAAAACTGAGGTATCAACACAGTATTTCTCACATAGATGGCTTCTTGAGAAGTGTTTTGGCTCTGCCTATAAGAATCCCTATAGTTCATATCAATGGAAGAACAGGTCCCAGTGAGACTACAAGTCAGTATTCTCATATCATGATGAAATGGTACTACCCTGTTATAAGCATGTTTGCTAGCTAAAACATATGAGTCAGTTCATTTGGTAGAAACTTCGTGAGCTTCTCCTACATGCCTAGGGGAATTCAGAGATGAAACACAGAACCTCTGTTTTCAAAAAACAAGTAATTTAGTTGGGCAAACAGATGAATAAACCATATATAAAAAAGTATCTGTACAACAGGTTCCTGAACTGATAATTCTATAGCCACTGTTCAGGTAGTCAAAACAGCCAAAGTATGAGAAAACTCATCTACGGCAAAGTGCAGGCAAACACTTTTTAAATTACCCCATTTCCAATTCTTTCCTCTACCTGCTTACCTTCTCTTTTTCCTAGCTTCAGAAAACAGTGATGAAAATTTTAGATAGTTGACTGACTCATGGTATAATTTAGGTTGGAAGACTGGGACCTAATACATGGGCTAGCAATAATTTCCTTTAAGGACATTTTTTTTCTTTTTGGATGAAATCCGACAAGAGATTCCTATAGGAATAAAGGACCCTCCATTTCACTGACTTAGGTCCTTTCCTCAGAATTACAATTTTTTAGGAATTATTTCCTTGGTTTTGTTTAGTTTCATCAAAGGAACTAAAGTAGTCCATCTTCAACAAAAATAGTTAAGTTACTGAAAAATAATTTGAATGATTGGAAATTTTATCACAAAGAAATTTAAAAGTTTATAATATAAACAAGATGAGGAAGACGGAGTTTTCAAAGTGAATTTCTGAAAGCTCCAATAAATATTTAATATTTAATATTTTTTAAAATAAAAAGATACCCAAAAGAAGACATGCTGTGTTACGCATATTAAACATTAATAATGGGTATGACATGCTTGACTGCTATTTATCCACACTTGCTTTTTAAAAACCCATCCAGATCCTTCTCCTTCAAAATCTTAATGACATGACTATAAATATTTTGCTTTTCTATAGATAAAATGCACACAATGTAGCATTTTTTTAGTAGTATGTTTTATTGTTATTATTCTGGTCCTGATCCTTTATCCAGTTGTTCAGTGCCTTTCTGATTTTATCAAGTATGATGCTGATTCCAAAGTCCACCTAGCTAGGTTCTAGCTTCTGTTAGTCCTTCTGAGCCAATCCTCACCTCCTTCTCTCCTGACCGTGAAGGAGCAGGTACAAGGTCATGGTTCAATGTAGGTTTCATTACAAACACCTTGAGTGCCCTCTGCATTGCCTTCTCCTCTGGGATACAGCTGGCCAACATGGTACAGATACAAAAAATGACAATTACTCAAGATTATAAAATGACTAATAATTAGCAAAGTCTTGTGAATATTTATACATTTTCTTAAGAAAAATCTACCTACCAACAATCTCTACCTAAGATCAATGATTATTACATAAGAGCCAATTTGATTTATTTCTTTTGAATTTAATACTAAGAAATAAAGTACTTTCATTAAAGGATAAGAAATATGCACTAATAGTGTTAAGACTTCTGTCCTGGTCAGGACCCTAAAGCTCTATCTCTAGAGAATTTCATTAATTTCATTACAAACAATCATTCAGTGTTTGTGTTGTGGTGGTGGGAATCCAGAAGTGCGCAAAACAGAGA
This sequence comes from Martes martes, assembly GCF_963455335.1. Classification (NCBI taxonomy): domain Eukaryota; kingdom Metazoa; phylum Chordata; class Mammalia; order Carnivora; family Mustelidae; genus Martes; species Martes martes. The sequence continues at coordinate 132,533,726 of NC_137888.1, forward strand.
CCGGCTACTTACCCAAATTCTCTTTTTGAAAGTTTTTCAAAATAATATTTCTCCCTTTTCTACATAATTCCCGTTCTAGGTGATCAGACATTTTCATATGTAAGACTGTTTTATTCCTAAGCTAACGTAGAAAAGGCACCTATGGCCAATATTCACTTCTAAGTTTTCACGGAAATTGAAATTCTAATTTTCAAGAGAATCTCTATAGGAATATTTGCTATAAAATCTTTAAGACAATTTAGCAACCTTAAGAACAAAATGACCAGTTTTAAATGATCAGAATTCCTATCCTAGGATTCACATATTTAAACATGTATTCCCAAAGACGGTTTCACTGACTAACACCAGATCACCAAAACATGAAACTGTGATTGTGTAACCATGTAGACATATTCAAGCATGAGGCTAACAGGGTCTTACGCAGAGCTCTGCCTTTACTTAAGTGTGTGTATACAAATACATACTTTATCTAGAAGTCTTTGCTTCCCCACAGTGGCACACAGCACAAACTCATCACAGAGTTTCCAGCTCATTAAGGGAGGAAATTCCCTTTGCTGCCCTTATTGACCCATGACATAGTCTTTACTCTTCCAGAAAACTGCCTTCCTCAGTTCCCTAGGACTCGCTTACTTGCTTAGACTAGCCTGGCACTCAGTATTTTTGCAGCAGTGTTTCTCAGTGGTATAGCTGTGGGCATTTGGAGAAGGATAGTTCTTCATTATGGGGAACTACTTAGTGCAGTAAAAAGCACTTAGCCCCCTAATGCCAGTGGAGTTTCTTAGTTATCATAACAGCCCTTACACACACACACACACACACACACACACACACACACAACCTGCCCTTAGCTGTTTCCAAATGCTTGGGGGTAAGGAAGGAGAAAGCAAGGGGGAATTGAGCACCATTCCCAATTGATTACCATAACTTGTACTTTGGGGACCTTGGACCTAAATCCCTTATATTTTGACAATGGATTTGCCTGGTTTTCCTTACTTTCAGATTCTGAACTGTGTATCCCCTAACTCAATCTACTTTCTCCAATAGCTCTTCTCTACTAAAGAAAATCCCTTGTCTCTAAATCAATTTCACTGCATTAAGGTGATGACAGAAACGAAGTGAAGAAAAAATAATGCTAGAAGGGAAGTACACATTTTGAATAAAAAGCATAAAATACACGGTGTGCCAAAATATAAAAGGCCTTCAGGGAAGAATGACCAAAAGTCTGGAGGCACCCAGAAGCAAGGCCACTATAGATGGCAATTCAGTCAACCAGGATTAAGTATAGTCATTTAGGCACACTTGAGGAGTCTAACACCCACTGAGGGTTAGAATGAAGAAGACTGTTACTTTAGCTTACATCCCTCTATCTTCACTTGATTTACAGAACACCTTGGCACCTTCTCCCCAAGGCCTTTGTACTTGCTATTTCCTCAGCTTTGGAATGCCTTTGCCTCCAATATTCAGATGAAGGATCATCTCCTTTAAGTATCAGCTCAAGAAGAAATTTTCCCCATTAGATGTACCCTGATACATAATTCTGCAACCTCCTGACTCATGCACTATCAATCCCCTTAAACTCAATGTTCATTCCATTTTTCCAAAGCAATTATCATTTTCTAAGACTATTTATCTTTAATCTCTACTATGCTTGTTACTTACTATCTCCCTCTGTGTAGAACCCAAGCTCCATGAGGGTAGGGATCTTTGTTTTGTTCAATGATGTATCCCAAGCACCTAGAATGCAGCTGCAGAACTCAGAAGGACTAATGTTCATTATCAACAACCTGGTCTGCAGAATGATGGATGCAGTCACACCTCATCCAAACCAAAATATAATTCCTTTGAAACCAGAAGGTCTTTCATGGTATTAAGCTAACACTGCTTCTTACTCACTACCTTATTACTAGAGGGAGGCAGGAAAGCTCTTCCCTTACAGACATGGGCAGTAAATGGTCCCAGAATGTCTTTAGTTAGCAAAATCTCTGAACCCTCCACAGCAATAATGTTTATGACTCTGCACCAGGAAATCAAAAGCCACATTTCTCCTTCCATTTACTTGAAATGACCTGAGCCTGAAGGAAGGAATTAATAGTTCCCAAAGTCATCTAGTGATTAAGAGGCATGGGCCCAAAGCATGAGACCCTCGATACCTGATTATTCTTTAAGTATGTGCCTTCTAGTACAGTTCCAGAATAGCTTATGAATACTGACTTGGAAGGGCCAGAAAAAGCACAGGTATCAAGAACTGAAAAAAAAAATACAGATATTAAAAAAGATACATTTTAATAAAAGACTATTAAAGCAGCAGTATGAAATGAATGAAGAAACAAATTCATTGTTAGGAGCAAAGTACAGAAAGTATATTAAGAGAGGCCAGGTTAACTGCTATGTCACATCTTTATCTTCAAAAGCCATCCATCATTTTACAATGTAAAAACAGAGGTTTCCCGAAGATTGTCACCCCCATTTCTAGCCCCAGATGCACAGCCTTTCGTTCACATGTTTCACCATTTATTGTATGTGAGGGCCATCCAGCCTGTAGACAATTCAATTAATCTTACAAGTGACATACAAAAAAACCCAACAACAACAAAAAAAACAGATGTGGCATTAAGATTTACAAAGTTATTGAAACTTTTTAACAAGTAAAACGCATCTTTACTTAGCTACACCAGAATGAGGAATAAAGGGGTTTACATATGTTCCAATTCTAAACCTATCAATCAAACCCATGTTATTCCTTTGGGAGCTTATTTACATGCATATTTATCAGCCTCACATGCTAATTCCCTGCTGTTTTATGCCTGCGAGGCATGTTTATGAGTCATAATTGTTGATCTCATTTGATGTATTTCACTGAAGGAAGACATTATTCAGTTATGTGGCCTAATGTCAATGAGTTACGATGACCTGATCTTCCAAATGCAACTTGCTCTTTAATTTTTATTAGGACATAACTTACTGTACAGAAAAAGAAGTATACTGAAATAAAAGAACCAATGTTTTATATAAAAATTTGAATAATCATCTTATTTTTGATCCACCTTACCCTTCATAATCTATCTGAAATGTAGCTACAACAATCCTGTCCCTCATTCAGTCATCTATTTCCCCATGCTCTTGTACCAAGCCCTAGCTTCAAAATCTGCCACATTAGTCTAACTTTCAGGATCCTCCTCCAGTTTATACTAAAACCTATTCTTATTCATTTACTCTACTATTACATGTCTTTACTCTCATTTTGTTTTTCCCTTCAATTACGATTCAATGACTTCTTTAATCTGTACTACAAAACTTAAATATTCAAAGCTATTCTCTTAAACTCAATTAAAATGTTACTTTATGCAGAAAGTCTTCCTAAAATAGGTTAATGGGTAATAAGTATCCATTTCTGTATTCCTTCAATCCCTGAGAAAATTAAGTATCCACTGTTTATTTCACAGTATTACTAATCAAGATTAAAGTAAAAACACTATAAATAACATAAAGTAAAATACAATTTAGCGGTGGCAGTAAGGGATAGCATGCACTGAGATGTTTTATTATGAAGCAGAAATGGAATATATTGCAGTGCACCATTATTTCTGTAGACAATTCTAGACTGGTATTGCCTTACATGGAATACGACTCAGATGATATAAAACATATGTAGTAGTATCACAAGGGCCTTGAAATAACAGCTTCTACACTACCATGAGAAATTTGATGTAAAATCAACTTTTCACAACATGGCCCTGTGTAAGAAAGATGGCTTATAATTTTCCCTGTCTAGCAGTCTTGGGGTGTGAATATTTCATACTATCAAAATATCATTGCAAGGGTTACCAAACTGAATTCAATAGGCACCATGACTCAGAGCAGGAGAGCATGAAGCCTACCTCCACTTCTCTAGGTGATCATACTACCCACACAGCAATTAGATTGAATTATAGAAGATTAAGTATTAGAAAAGAAGCATGTTTGGCACACAGATAAGTGGAGTGCAGTAGCCATTCTCTCTTCTCTTGACCTATACTTGAAGAATAAAAATTATGAAGAATTATATTAAAGTGTATTGTAAAGTATTTTAATAGGAGGACTAAACTCTTAAAATGCCAAAGATACAGATGTAGTGAAAAGAAGGGGCACATGAACCTGAATGTTCACAGCAGCAATATCCACAACAGCCAAACTGTGGAAGGACCAAGATGCCCTTCTACAGATGAATGGATAAAGACGATGCGGTTCATATATACAATGGAATATTACTCAGCCATCAGAAAGAGTAAATACTCACCATTTGCATCAAAATGGATGGAACTGGAGGGGATTACACCAAGTGAAAAAAGTCAATCAAAGAAAGACAATTATCATATGATTTCACTCATATGTGGAACATAAGAAATGGCACAGAGCACATTAAGGTAAGGAAGGGGAAAAATGAAGGGGGGGCGAGTTAGAGGGGGAGACGAACCATGAGAGACTATGACTTCAGGAAACAATCTGAGGATTTCAGAGGGGAGGGAGGGATGGGGATGGGGTAGCCTGGTGATGAGTACTAAGGAAGGATGGCACGTACTGTAATGAGCACTGGGTGTTATACACAAATAATGAATCACTGAACACTACAACAAAAACTAATGATGTACTGTATGGTGACTAACAAAAAAAATGTCAGTGTTAATATATTTGTCTTCTTATTCTCAAATAATGATTTTTGAAAGTTTAGCTAAGCAATAAGCTAAAAATATATATATATTAGAGGAAGAATCATATGTATTAAAAAAAAAAAAAAACTGAAAGAAACTACTTTGCTTTCCCCATTTCCTAGCATTTCCAAAATATCTAAGGAAAGTTCACAAATAACAGTACTATCCAAATAGCATTTTTTAAAAACCTCAAAATAAACTGATATCAAGTACATGCATTCAAACTACCATTTGACTTAAAATGTACTTTAGTGCATTGGAACGTATGTGTGTTTAACTGATTGCCTTTCTATCACACAGATAAAACCAACCAAATTATACATTTGCTGTAGTAGGAGGTCAGAACATTAGTAGAGTTATCACATAAAATAAGAAATTTATCCTTCAAAATACAATGCATAACTAAATGATAAACCATACTAACAGGACACACTAAATCAATGTTGATATGGTTCCAGGACATTGTGAGATGTTCAATGTTCTCATCACTGTTGTGTAATTAGAAGAATATTATAATTGAACACTAATCTAGTATGTTATTTAAATACACTGAGGTTTTAAGATTGTTTTAATTCAACACTTTCGTCAGGTCTTTACACAAATGAAGGAGGCCTCTTCTGCTTTAAACCCTCTCAATGAGGCCTTTTGTGCTGCCCTATTTAAAACTTTAATACTCTCCTTGACTCACTTCCTACACTTCCTCCATGTTTCATTTTTCTCATTAGCTCTTATCACTATCAAACATGATATAAATTTTACATATTAATCTTGTTCATTGTCTTTCACTACAATTGTAAACTTCTTGAGAACAGAACTTCTTGAGAATAGAAACTATTGTGTTTCATTCACTGTGTGTACTCATAACATTTATAAGAGAACATGGCTTAGGGTAGGCACCCATAAAAGGGTACTGAATGAAGGAATCAATAAATATTAAATCTTATAATGAATATCTGCGGACAAAAAAAAACTAGAATATTTAAGAGAGCTTGCACTGTCTTATAACCCTATTAAACTCTAAATATTAATACTATATTAATGTCATCAGAATATGTGGCTAAGTTACCAGAGCACTTTAACCTGCCCATTCAGTCATCTTAGTTGAGCTATTCAATCTCTGAAATACAACGGAGAAAAAAATCACCAACTATTAATTCTATAAATAGATAGTACTATGACCTCCCTGTCCCCACAAAATTATGTAAAAAGTACATAATAACAAACTGGTTAGCATTCTTAAGTGTCAATACCCTGAAAGCATATTTGAATCATCAGAGATTAAATAAAAGAACAATTATTAATCTTAAGCAATTTCAGGTCCCTAGTCCACATAAAAAATGTGGGATTTTCACAAAGGATCAAAAAACTTAGCACACTAATATAAACGTGAACTTGCATACAAAAAAATTTATAACACTAATTATTCCCTGAATACTCCAATATTCATTCTTAATATATTTAACTGTATTTTTGAAATTTAATATAAGGTTAAAGATAAGTGTGTAGAGTATAAAATATTAAGCTCTGGCATACTACTTGCAAAAGGTAGAAAAAAAAAGGTTTTAATTTTGCTTGTACTTCTACAAAGAATAAAATTTGGAGGTGGCTCCGTAGCTCAATGTACATAATTCTCCTCTTTTTTTACATTAAGATAACATCTGTTCCGACCATGAGTCAGTAAATCAAATTTGATGAGAATTTAGCGATGTATAAGGTGGAAATGCCCACCAAAGGACAGATTTGTAGCTTTTCCTAAGCAATACAACTCATTTTTATTTAGAAAGTAAACAAAGAACCCTTTTTATAAATAACACAAAATGAATATGCCATCTAAATCCCCTCTTAGAATTATTTATTTTGCTCTCTTAAAAAACTCTTGCTTTTTATCTGTTTATGATACATGTTGGATCAAACATGCATATATCCCAAGAGGGGAAAGAATCCTAAACTTAACTTTTACACTTTGAAATTTGAAGTTTTACTCTAAATGAATTTACTTAACATTGATAAAGTGACATGAAATTAATGGATAAGCAGAGAAACTTTAAAACAGGAAACAAACACCCTATAATCTACTAAATGTACCCAGCCAAAGTTGATAATCATTTGGTAAAAATTGCTACTTTTATTTAATTTACCATTTGAGAATAAAGGATAGACAGAGTGACACTGGCATATATTTTTCTGGCATATTAACGTTTACTTACCAAAACAGATTTCTGAGTTACAAAACTTACGGGGATAAAAAGCCCATCATAATCTGATCTTAATTATGTCTGTCCTAAGAGAAGTTTCATCTTATCTTTTTATTTGGGTAAAATGGAAAAAAAAAATCCTACTTCTTATTTAATTCATTAAAAAAGTATATGTCTTCATCCATTTAAGCTTCTGTAACGAAAATATGAAAGACCAGGTAGTTTAACCAACCGATATTTATTTGTCACAGTTCACGAGGCTGGGAAATCCAAGATCAAGCTGCTGAAAGATTCAGTGTCTGGGGAAAGCCAGCTAGTTTATTGGTTCATATATGCTGTTCTTCCTGCTGTGTCCTTACATGGTAAAAAGAGGGGGGGAAGATTCTTTGGGATCCCTTTTCTAAGGGTACTAATCCCGTTTGTGGGAGCTCCACCCTCCTAACACCATCACATTGGGGATTAGGATTTCAAAACATGATTCTGGAGAACATAAATACTCAGTCCACAACAGTGAACATTACATAATTGATTATAATTAAGGTTCTTTATGCTAAGTATGGGCAATATAGTATTAAAGGTGGAATAAATTTGTTATGTATAAGGGAAAAAAACTGGAAGGTATCTGAGAGTAAAAGAAATGAAGAGTAACATATAGTAAACATAGAAATATAAAGAACTACTACTACAATGTTCAGAAGACATTAGGCACAGTTTCAGATGAATAAAGACTTGGCATTCAACCATTTACCCACATTGTAATGTATTTTGATGCATCACTGACAGTGAAAGCAAAAAACAGCAAAAGAGAGGAAAAATCGCAGGACTTCAGAAAGAGAAAATATATTAAACTGGAAGGTTAATGGGTAAGGACAGATTAAGACTTCTGTTAAATATTATCAGAATGACTGCCAGAAGGATTATATCAATTTATATTCCCACTTAAAAGCATATGAAAATGTCTATCACTCTGGATGGACCTCAGCCAATGCCCAGTCATTACTTAATCTTTGGCAATTTAGTTAAAAAAATATTAACAATAATAATTAATTTCCTTTGATGTCATTCCATAGATGAAAAATGAGGTCATTCATATGTAATTATTAAACATCTAAAGTACTTTTTGGGAATACTTATCTTCTTTGGCCATTTTGCTGTTGTGTTCAGCTTTCTTACAAATTTGTCTTGTTCCTTAAATACGAAGGCTATCAATTACTTATTTACCAGCTCCGAATGTTAAGAGTGTTGTGCGGCTCCACCTTGCCCTATTTACATGTTCTCACATCTAATGCCGGTCTGTGTTGACATGTCCCCCCACTATTTACATGTTCTCAAATCCAACACTACTCTTGTGGTAACATTTCCCAAATCCATATCTCAAGACTCTGTCTTCCCAAAATTTCTGACTCACAAATCTCTGTTCAGTTAACATCCCCACAATAATGTCACCACAGACATGTCTCAACTTCTCTGTCCTCCTCACATTATCTCCAAATGTAATTTTCCCTCAGTTTATATTTTAGTAAATATCATCATCTATCTAGTCAGTTACCCAAGGCAAAAATCTAGGAATTTTTCTGGATTCCTCTCTTATTCTCCCCACCCTGCCATCAATTCATCAGTAAGTAGTCTTGTCTGCTTATATTGGAAATATATCCCCGTTTGATTCTCATGTCCACTACTGCCATCCGCAATGCAAATCTATCATCTCTCTCCTGAAGACAGCGTTACTTCCTAACTAATCTCCCTGCTTCCACTCCTGACTACCTATTACCCACACAAAGACAGAATGATATATGAAAAATATGAAACACAATTCCTAATAAAATCTAAGCATGATCCCTAATAAAATCCAAGCATGATTATTTGAGGATACAGGAAAGCTAATCCTAAAATTTATATGGAAAAGCAAAGACATCAAAACAATTTTGAAAAGGAAACTTAAAGTTCTAGGACTCACACTTACTGATCTATACTTTACTATATAGCAGTATTTTCCATCTTTTTTTTTTCATTACACTTCCTTAAGGAACCTTTTCAGACATTCCTAATTGCTCCCCATTCATGGAATTTTATGCCAATATTACACTGTGTGTCTTTTATATATTGTAGCCCTTTGCAATACAGTCATTGTAATGTCTAAAGACTTTTTCAACCCCAAAGACAACACTTTTGACCCCCTGGAGGCACCCCCATTCAGAATGCAGGCTATATAGCTAAAGTAACCAAGACAATACAGTACCGGTGGAGCAACAGACAGGCAGTGGAACAGAAGAGAGTGCCTAGAAACAGCCGACAGAAATATAACCAACTGATTTTGACAAAGATACACAACTGCTTCAAGGAAGGAAGAACAGCCTTTTCAATAAATGGTATTGGAACAACTAGACATTCATAGGCCAAAAAAAAAAGAGAGAGAGAGAGAGAGAGAGAGAGAGAGAGACCTTGATCTAAACCTCGTATCTTACACAAAAATAAACTTAAATAAGATCATGACGCTAAATAGCAAACATAAAATTATAAAACCTTAGAAGAAAATATCAGAAAATCTTCATGATCTAGGGTTAGGTGAAGAATTATTTAACAATTCTGAGTTCTTACGCATACCACCAAAGGCACAATTCATTAATAAAAATAATAAATTCCTCTACAAAAGACTGTTATGGAATGAAAAGACAATCTCATGACCAGGAGAAAATATTTGCAAGTCACATGTCTGATAAAGCACTTGTATCTAAAATACACAAAGAATTCTATAAACTCAACAGTAAGGAAACAACCTAATTGAGCAAGTAACCTGAACAGATATTTCACCAAAGAGGAAATATAGATGGCAAATGTGCACATAAAAAAAAAATGTTCACCATCATTAGCCATTAGGAAAATGCAAATTAAAATCACAATGAGATACCATTACACCCCAATCAGAATAGCTAAAAATTCCGACAATATCAAAAAACTGGCGAGGATACTAATCATACACTGTTCTTTTGTGTGTTTTTTTTTTCAAGATTTTATTTATTTGAGAGAGAGAGAGAGTCCATACAAGCAGGGAGAGCCTTGGGCTGAGGGAGAAGCAGACTCCTGGGTGAGAGGGGAGCCTGATGCAGGGCTTGATCCCGGAGCCCTGAGATCATGACCTAAGCTGAAGGCAGACACTTAACCAACTAAGCCACCCTGGCACCCCAATAAATCACATGTTAATGGTGGAAATGTAAAATGATATAAACCATCTACAGGGTGCCTGGGTGGTGCAGTCTGTTGAGCATTGTTGGACTCTTGCTTTCAGCTCACGTAGTGATCTCGGGGTCTTGGGATCAAGCCCCATTTAGGGTGCTCAGTGTGTAGCCTGCTTGAAGTTTCTGTCCCCTCTCCTTCTGTGCCCCAGCTTGTGCTTGCTCACTTGCCCTCTCTCTCTCTCCCTCTCAAAAAATAAATAAATCTTTAAAAAATGATAGAAACACTCTGGAAAAGAGCTAAACACACCCTTAACATATGACCCACCAATTGCATCCCTGTATATTTAACCTAGAAAAATGAAAATTTATATCCACGTAAAAACTTGTGTAACAATGCTCCTTATAGCTTTATTTCTAATTGCCAAAACCTGTAAATAACCCAAATGTCCTTCAATAAGGTAAATGGGTAAATAAACTCCAGTACATCCACACAATAGAATTCTACTCAGCAATGAAGAACAACTACTGCTACATCTAACAACTTACATGGATCTCAACGTCGTTTTGTGAAATGAAAATAAGCCAATAGAAGTATTACATATTATATGATTTCATTTACACAACATTCTTAAAGTGCAAAATTACAACAGAGAAGAATAAATCAATGACCGCCAGGGGTTAGAAGTAGAAGAAGAATGTGAAGGATGTGACTTTTACAGGATAATATGGAGTTTCTCTGAATGACAGAACAGTCTGTATTCTGATGATGGTGATGTTTACTCAAATCTACAAAAGGTAATAAAATTCCACAGAACTATATATATAAAAGGGATGAGGATATGAACTACACATGTAAAAACTGTTGAAATCTGAATAAATTCTTTACCTGAGTTAATGTTCTTACACCAAAACCAGTTTCCTGGTTTTTACAATGTACAACAGGTATATAAGATACTATCACAAAAACTCCCTGTACTATTTTTGCAACTTCTCAAGTGTTGTACTATTTCAAAATAAAACCTAATAAAAATAATCAAAGTAAATCAGATCATATCCCTCGCCTTCTTACAAATGCTCTAATGGCTCACACTATTAGGATCAAATCCAAACTATTTCCTTTGACTAATAAACCCTACAGGCTTTGATGTCCCATGCCAATCTCAGACATTACCTCCTTCTACTTTTTTCCCATCTTCATTTCCACATACTCCAGACTCATTAGTGTTCCTTCTGTTTTTAAACATGATAATGTGTCTTCACACAACTTTTTTAAAGATATATTTATTTATTTGAGAGAGTGAGAGGGAGGGACAGAAAGTGGATGAGGGGTAAAGGAAGAGGGAGACAACTCTCAGGCTGACTCCCCACTGAGCAAGCAGTCCACCACAGGGCTCATCTCGTGACCCTGAGATCATGACCTGAGCCAAAATCAAAAGTTGGACACTTAACTGACTGAGCCACCCAGGTCCCCTGGCTACTCTTCTTTTTTTTTTTTTAAACTGGAATGCTTTTTCCTCTGATTTTCACATAACTGGCTTTCTCCTCAGAGAAGATCCTTTAAGACCTAGCTCAGATGAGCAATGAAGTCACTTGCTATCTTATCACTGTATTTTAATTTCCTGTATAGCTTTCACCTATGCTTTTCTTAAGTATTTATTATCTATATACCACCTTTCATGTTGTTTTTCTCTCAGTAGATCTCCAGAGCCCAGAATGGTTATTCGCAAAGGATAGATACTGAAAACCCATGCTGAAAGCTGAATAAGTTATTCACAGAGTTTAAAATTTATGATACTAGTAAATTTAAAAAAAAAAAAATTCTAAGTAAGTTTTATGTAAATCAAATGCTAATTACACAGCAAAAATCTATAGTACTTATATAAAAGATGAAAAGAAACAAATCTAAGTGCCCACTACAGAAAATCACAAAGGAAGAAAGCAAGGGAAAAAGAAAGGAACTAAGGAATTATAAACAGCCACAAAACAACATAATGGAAAGAATAAGTCCAAACCTATAAATACCAACTTTAAATATAAGTGGACTAAATTCCTGAATCAAAAGATACAGAGAGGATAAATGGATAAAAAAAGAAGACCCAACTACATGACGCCTATAAGAAACTCACTTCAGTTTTAAGGACACACAAAGACTAAAAATGAAGGGATGGAAAAAGATATTTCATGCAAATAGAAACCAAAGGAAAGCCGGAGTAGCTATACTTATATTAGACAAAATAGACATTAAGCCAAAGAAGGTAATGAGATAAAAAGGGTCATTATATAATGATAATGAGGGCATTCCAACAAGACAGTATAATATTTGTAAGTACTTATGCACCTAACAAAGGAATACCTAAATATATAAGGCAAATATTAATAGACCTTCAGGGAGAAATAGAAAATAATACAATATTACTAGAAAAATTTTATACCCCAGTAACATCAATGGATAGATAACCCAGACAGAAAATCACTTTTTAAAAACTGACTTTAAACAACGTGTTAGACCAGATATACTTAATGAATATACACAAAACATTTCATCCAAGATCAGTAGAATAAATATTCTTCTCAAGCACACATTGATCATTCCCCAGGATAGATCCTATGTTAGGCCACAAAACAGGTCAATAAAACTTGAGAAGACTGAAATCATTTCAAGCATCCTTTCCAAACATAATGATTAAAACAAGAAATCAGTCATGAGAAGAAAAAAAGAAAATTCACAATTATGTGAAGATTAAATAATATGCCACTAAACAACCAATGGGTCAAAGCAGAAACCAAAAGACAAATCACAGAATATCTTTAATCAAATGAAAATGGAAATACAACATCCTAAGTAAAACTTATGGGATGCAGCAAAAGCCACCATGCAAGAGATTTATAGCAATAAACATCTATGTTAAGAAAAAGTAACTCAAACAACCTAACATGACACCTCACAGAACTACAACAAGAACAGCTAGTCAAAATTAGTAAAAGAAAGTAACAACAAAGCTCAGAGTGAAAATAAAGTAAATGGAGACTAAAATGACAATTGAGAAGATTAATGAAAGTAAGAGCTGGTTTTTTGAAAATTTAAACAAAATAGACAAACTTTTCTTAGTAGGAAATATAGGACTCAAATGAAATAAAAAATGAAAAAGGAACATTAGAACAGATACTACAGAAACATAAATGATAAAAAAAAAAAACCACTAAGAAAAATTATATACTGACAAACTGGATAACCTACAACAAATGAATATAAATTCCTAGAAACACAGAACCTGCCAAGACGAAATCATGAAGAGATAGAAAATCTTAAAAGACCAATTACTAATGAGACAGAATCAGTAATCAAAAAGCTCCCGAGAGAAGAGAAATACAGGACTAGATGGCTTCACTGGTGAACACTACCAAACATTTAAGAATTACTGCCAATCTTTCTCAAACTCCTCTCCAAAAAAACAGGTGTGGGAACACTCTGATATTTATTTTATGAGGCCAGCATTGTCCTGACACCAAAACCTGATACCACAATCAGGATACTGCAAGAAAAGAAAATTAGAGACCAATATCCCTGAGGAACATAGACACAAAAGGCCTTAAGAAAATATTAGCAAACTGAATGCAACAATGCATCATATACCATGGTAACTAAGGATGTTCAACATATGCACATCAATGTGATAAACCACATTAATAAAGGATAAAAATCATATAATCACTCAACAGTTGTGAAAAAAAATCTGACAAAATTCAACATCCATTTATGATAAAAACTCTCAAGAAAATGCATATAGATGAAATGTATTTCAACATAATAAAGACCATATATGACAAGCCCACAACTACCATCACAGCCAATGATGAAAAGCTGAAATCTTTTCCTTTAAGATCATGAATAAGACAAGAATGCTCAATCTTGCCACTTTCCTTTTTCTTTTTGCAAGGACCTGACTGCTCTATAATTGGGTAATTTTTCAGGGTTGTTTCTGCAGTGAACAAACAAGAGGAATGAAGTAGGATTCCTCATATATAAAAATATCAATTGTATCATTTTTATTCAACATAATACTGAAAAGTCCTGTCTAGAACAATTAGGCAAGAGAAAGAAATAAAAGGCATATACATCCAAAAGGAAGACAAAAAACTATCTATTTGTGTAAGTATGATAGCACATTTAGAAAACTCTAAAGACTCCACCAAAAAACTGTTAGAACAAATAAATTCAGTAAAGTTTTAAAACACAAAAGCAAATGCAAAAAGAAGTTGCATTTGTATACACTAACAATGAACTATCAGAAAGAGAAATTAAGAAAACAATTCCATTTACAACTGCATCAAAAAGAATACCTAGGATTAATTTCAACAAGGAGGTGAATGATCTGTACATTAAAAGTCATAAGACATTGATTAAAGAAACTGAAGACAAAAAATACAAATAAATGGAAAGTTATTTCATGCTCATGGATTGAAAGAATTGCTGTTGTTCAAATGTTTGTACCACCCAAAACAATTTACAGATTTAATGAAATCCCTAGATAAAGTTCAATGGCAAGGATACGAAAAAAAGGAACGCTTACGCATTGTTAGTTGGAATGTTAAATTATGTGGCCACTATGGAAAACAGTAGGGAAGGTCCTTAAAAAATTAAAAATAGACCTACCCACAGGACCCAGCAGTTTCACTTCCAGTTATTTAGCTGAAGGAAACAGAAACACTAACTCCAAAAGATATCATGCACTCTTATATTCCTTGCAGTCAATACATCAAATCAACCTGTGTGTCCACTGATGAATAAATGGGTAAAGAAAATGTGGTACACACACACACAGGAAAATTATTCAGCCATAAAAAACAAAGAAATCTTGCCATTTGCAACAATACAGATGGACACTGAGGGCATTACAGTAAGTGAACTAAGTCAGGTAAAGACAAATACCATATGATCTCACTTTTATGTAGAATTTAAAAAGAGCTCATACTCATAGCAGCAATGTCCACAATAGCCAAAGTGTGGAAGGAGCCAAGATGTCCTTCAACAGACGAAAGGATAAAGAAGACGTGAGATAGATAGATAGATAGATATAGATATAGATACATATATATATTGGAATATTACTCAGCCATCAAAAAGGATGCATACCTACCATTCACATAGGCATGGATGGAACTGGAAGGTTTTACACTAAGTGGAATAAGTCAGTCAGAGAAAGACAATTATCATATGGTTTCACTCATATGTGGAATATAAGAAATAGTGCAGAGGATCATAGGGGACGGAAGGGGAAAACAAAATGGGAAGAAATCAGAGAGGGAGACAAACCAGAGACTCTTGATCTGGGGAAACAAACTGAGGGTTGTGGAAAGGGGGGTAGGTGGGGGAGTTTGGGTTAACTGGGTGTTGAGCAATAAGGAGGGCACATGATATAATGAGCACTAGGTACTATATAAAGACTGATGAATCATTGACCTCTACCTCAGAAACTAATAACGCATTATATGTTAACTAACTGAATTTAAATTTTTTAAAAGTTTACAGCTAAAAATAAAGATAAGATTTTAACATAATTCATGTTGTATGTAATATCTTTTTTATCCGGTAATTCCAGAAATACAGTAAAATACTGTTTTTGCTTAAGTGTTTTCCACTGGTTACCACATTTTTGAACTTTCTTACTTCTATTATTTTTCAGTCAATTGTCTTAGATATTCAGTTGGTTCTTTTGTGCTTTCTGGCATTATCAAATGGTTTCACTACTGTTTTTGTTCTAGGTCTGTGAGGTGTAATGTTAGGCTGAGTTCTTTACTTTTTCTTAGCATAGATGTTTATTATATTTAAGAAATAGTGCAGAGGATCATAGAGGAAGGGAGAGAAAAGTGAATGGGAAGAAATCAGAGAAGGAGACAAATTCTCAGTTTATTTCCTTTGACTGATTTTTGTTAACATAAAATATTTTTTTTATCATAATTGTGTATGTGACAAACTGATAGCATTAACATCCCTGATTATTCCCCTATTTAAATACAAGCCTTTTGTGACATGGCTTTCCAATTCCTTCCATCAAAAGGTAAGTGGCATCATGAATTTTCCAATCCATGAACATGAAATTCTCTACCTTTATTTGTATCTCCCTTAGGGTAATGTTTTGTAGTTTTCAGAATAATACCACCATTTCTTTTGTCAAATGTATTCCCAAGTACTTAGTTCTTTTTAATGCTGCTGCGAATAGAAATTTTGCCTTAAAATTATTATTGGATTGTCCACTACAGCATACAGAAACAATTTTGCAATCACTTCATTCTGGCTGGCTTTGTTACTTGCTTTGGCTAACAAAAAATGGTAGCTGTGACAAACGGCCAGTACCAAGCCTACTTCATGTGAAACCCTGAGCTTCTGTTTATCTTCCTGGAAGGCTGACACCATCATGTAAACAAGCAATAGCTGGCTTGCTGAAGGCCGAAACACGTGACTGAGTCACTCCATCACTTCACTCAACAGTCAGCTAACTGCCAGACACACAAGTAAGACCATCTTAGACCACCTATCCCCTAGACATATAATCAAGCTCAGCCCAAAATAAAAGAATTACCCAGCTTTCTCATTAGCAACAATAAAAAAATGCTTATTGTTTTATAAAACTAAGTTAAGGGATAGCTTGTTGTGCAGCAAAAACTGAGAACCTATTTATGAATAACAAGAAATATTATTGCCTGGCACAAACCAAACATATAATTAACCAACACAGCTCATTTAATTATTGAGCACAGATATACACCATTGGAACACCATTGGAAAACATATACAATCTGTAATGTAAAATATATTGAAGTGTAGTTCAAGGAACTTTCTGGAAAATAGTTCTTAAATTGCAAGTTTTGTGATACATTTTTACTCAAAACTATTTTGTACAGAAAATAGAAAAAATATATTTGAATTTTAAAAAAAGGAAAAGCTAATCTTTATAGAATATGTCTCAAATTATGCCTCAAACCTTTTTGAAGATATGCAAATTAAAAATTAAAAATACATATATATGAACATAAATACATGAATCAAAAAAATAAAAATATATATGTACATAATATATGCACTAAGAAACATTTCAGAAAAATTAACAATGCCACTCTCCCTCAGAAGGATAATGCTGAATAAGTATACTGCAATCCTTAAAAAAGTATTACATTAAGGGGCGCCTGAGTGGCTCAGTTGGGTAAGCATCCAACTCTTGGTTTCAGCTCAGGTCATGATCTCGGGGTTGTGATACTCAGCGTGGAGTCCACTTGGGATTCTCTCCCTTTCTCTCTCCTTCCCCCCTCTGCCCCTCTCCTCACTATCTAAATAAATAAAATATTTTTTTAAAAAAAGTACTAGATTAAAATATTTCAATATTGCTATTTATTGACTGAGTGATTCATCTTTATCACTTAAGACACAAAGTAAAAAAAAAAAATAAAAAATAAAAGACACAAAGTAAATGATCCTTAAATAAACCCTTTGTATTTGGAAGAGGTTTACTCTTGAAAACAATGATCAAAACCTAAACATGAGTAATGAATTCTGATGTTTAATCATATACATTAAAAGCAATGTTTAAATGTTCCTTTAATAGATACCTTTAAGTCATTTTTTAAAAAAACTTCTTAAAGTCATTTTTGTTTAAAAAATAATTTAAAATCATTAATAACGGGCATTATAGCTAAAAAGGTAAACACAAAGACATTTATTAACAAAGAAATAGGGAAAAATTTAAACAACCCTGCAACACTTTCGTGTATGCAATTTATCAAGGAATGTTTTAAAGAACAAAACAAATGTTGGCTCATTCTGGAGCTTCTTTGTCATCATTAATGTATTCAGGTTTTCACAGCTGAACTGCTATACTTTGAAAAGATTTTCATGAAAGGAAACTCATATTCAATGTTTAAGCAAAGCTGTCAGGTTACCAAGATTAAAATTAGTTTGAGTGTCCAGAAAGTCTTTTCTTTAAAAAAAAAAAAAAAAATGGTGGTCTTTATTTGCAAACAAAATATAAGAAGCTTTTGTTTAACCATGTGTATTTATTTTGGGGGAAAAATAAAGTGAAAGAACAATTTTAAAGTAAGACTATTCTGTTTCATTACTAGTTCTATTTCTCAAATTGATACAAATGATCCCCTTCTGTTTCTGTCTATCTGCTTGCCTTGTCAGTACAACTAATTGTCAGGGTTGGGGAGATCTCTTATATCTAAACAGAAGATGTGCAGTTTGTAACCTGCTTAATTCGCCTTATGTCCTACATGCCCTCAGTATGGTGTTCATTAAAGTCTCAGCTGTTTTGTTTGTAGCAGTGGCAGCCCAAACATAGGCTTATTTTTCTTTGTTAAAAGGCCAGATTGTGCATAAATATAATCCTAATCTGTGTGTCAGGGTCTGTGTATATGTGTGTCTGTGTGTGTGTTTTAATGGCAAGAAATATGAAGCATGTAAACACTTCTTGGTTTTCCCATCACTCAAGCCAGGTATCTGAAATCAGTCCCTTGCCTAAATGTTCATTAAGAACAGCACCTCTCAGATAAACTCCAATGGCAAGTTGGTACAAATAAATTCCATAAATTGCAAATAAAAACCATTCTTAAGGGTCCTCATCCCTCCCCTGTAAAATTTTCCTGGCCTAACTGCTTCCATGCATTTGATTATATAGAAGGTTTAAATGAAACCTACTTATATTTGCCTTGGAAATAATACGGCTCAAAATCATATCGCTTGAACAAATACTCAAAATTTTATATTTAACCAGTCCATCCACAACTAGAATTTCTGTTCAAATCTGATGTTTGTAAGTAGACTAGTATTACCCTAAGTTTTTAAATACAGCCTCCCTGATATGTATACAATTAATTTCAAAATTCATGTATGAATTGTATAGTTAACAGTGTTCACATGGATCAAATTAATCATATTCCAAAATCATTAAAAGTAGAAGGTATAAAAATGTGTCAAATATTTAATTACTGCACTTTTGTGTGAAGTTTGATTAACAAGACAAAAGATTTATTTTTAACTTGTTACTAAGTTACTTGTGATGTTAATTTTAACATGCAATTAATTACATGTACATAAAGGGCTATTAAAGTATTAAGCCTGACAGCTGCAAAAAAATAATTTAACCTCCAAAATGACTAAAAATTAAATACTGTCTATAGGTCATTTTGGCCCATACAATACACTTTTTAAAATAAAATTACATTAATTATTAAATACAACTACCCAGATATGATGATTTTAAGAAAACATTCATAACTGTGTCTTCAAAAGCTCTTCTTAAAAATAATCAGACAACTGACTGAAGAAAATGGTATTAGACGAAGATACTGGAAATAACTGAGAAAGTATCAAAGACCCCCACCAGACTTGTCTTTTCATTCCTAAGGTTAATCTGTGATTCATTCATACTTTATGTACTTACAAAGGTGCTTTCACATAGAAAAAGAACAAGATTTTTACCCCAGTGTTGATCTTTTGTCATTAATCCACCAAGATTTAAGGAAAAGAGAGAGTCTGTACTAGGACACTAAAGATGAAGCATCATATCTGAAGAGTAGCTGCACATAAGAAAATTACAGGATGGAAAGCAAGTTCAGTGATAAAAAGATGGCCAAAATTAAGACCACTTCCTTGAGAGGAAGTAAGGCTACAGAGATTTCATATTTTATCCTTAAGGACATGAACAGAAGGGCTTTTCAACACAATATGGTACACAATATTCTTTCTCAGTATGAAACCTGTCACATCCCTAATGTCATAATTTGGAGAAACTTAATCATAAGGCCTGATCAAAGGATAACAAAAGTTAAAATTTATGATGTTGTGAGTGGAACTACAACTTCAAGGAACAAAAATATCAGAAACTCAATAGCTGAGAGAAAAGTCTCTCATTCCTGGTTGGGTAATAATCGTTCTTACTCCAAGTACCTTGGGGAGCCCTTTATAACTAGAATAACAGGTAGAATCAGGCATATAACTGACCACAGTCCAAACCAGTCTTTCCCAGAGTGATTTCACAGCACAAGGTGGGTCCCTGCACTCATACAGAGAAGGGAGAAGAATGAGATACCAATATTAACCCAACTTGATTCTTCTTAAAATCAAAGCAAATAACATATTCAATTCTTTACATGTGTACAGAGAGCCTGGACAACACTAAGTTACTTAATAGAAATATAATTGACATAAAAATTGGAAATTATATTAGAATATATAACTTTAACACTGAGAAAATTTAAAGTACAATGCTACTATCCCTACCATCTTCCAATAATTAAGAAAAATAAATCAAATTGAATGTAGGATTTACCAAGTTGGTTCTCGTGCTAAAATAAGAAACAGGGCTTGTTTAAGTATTGTAAAGTTTGTGATTCTTCTATATGTGTCTGAAAACATAACTGGCAGTTTTTCTCCTGTCTTTCTACATTCAATTACTTTTAAAAGATAAGATTTTAAAAATTATTGTAAAAGCCTCTTCAGAGTATATCAGTAAGAGTGACTCTGGAAAATGGCTGAGCAGGAACTCCAGGGCTCCATTCCTCCACAAAAACAACTAATAAGCTGACAAAAACTATCAAGAATCACTTTTGCAGAACTCTGAAATTTAGTCAAAAACTTAACAACAAACAGGAAAGATTAATGAAGACAGAAGCTGCTGCTTTGTAGTAACCTGGTACGGGGTGCTAATGCCAGAGTGAGCTATACACACTTTGTTCTAAAGGAAAAGTGGCTGAGTGTTTTACCTGTCTGGCAAGTACCTGCCTTTTTTTCTTCCAACTTCAAGTGTTCCCAGAGCTGGGGCACATTCTCTGGTGGCATTTGCTAAAAGCACTGAAAGTCAAAAGTATTGGCCACAGCAGACTAGGTCAAGAAATAAGTTAGGACAAGCAACAGAGAAACCAATAACCTAGGTAGGAAAGGGCTGGGAAAGGAGACATATGGGGGAATATAGACTTTCAAAAGTTCCCATGTACCTGAGGGAATCAAGAGGGCCATATGCATACTCGGAAAAAAAGCCTGAAGAGACTCAAAACTGTCATCTCTGGCTAAGCAATGAAGGATGCCGACCTTGACAAGAGCCAATATATAGTCTTATTTTAGCTCCAGGTATTTAAGGATAATTTGTCAAAAATTAGTTGAGCTCTAAGCTAATACAACACAGACTTCATAATTATACACACAAAGAATACAGACTTTACAGAAATAGTTTGTAAAAGTCATTAAAACAATAACCTGCAACTATAGAAACAATAAACCCCACAGAGGAGGTTGCCACACTATGATATTCAAAATAATCCAGTTTTCAACAGAAAATTAAGAAGCATACAAAAAACCAATAAAATATGGCCCATTCATAAGGGAAAAAATTATCAGAAAATGTCCCTGAGGAAGCCCAAGCATTACGCGTGCTAGACAAAGATTTCAAATCAATTGTAATAAATACATTCAAACAGCTAAAGGAAAACCACACAGAAGTAAAGGACACCAGGAGAACAATGTCGCAACAGAGAATATTAATAAAAAGATCGACATTAGAAACAGAAACAAAATAGTAATTCTGGAGCTGAAAAGTAGAGTAGGCAAATTTAAAATTCACTGGAGGGGATTAACAGCATATTTCAGCAGGCAGAAGAAGAATCAGGAAACTTGAATTTAAATCAATTAAGATTATTTAGTCTCAGGGTCAGAAAGAAAAAAGAAGAATGGAGGAGAGATAAAATAGAGAGTAGAAAAACAATAAAGAGAATCAGTGAACCCAAAAGTGGGTTCTTTGAACAGATAAAAAAATTGACAAATTTTTAGCTAGACTGATACAGAAAAATACTAAAAAATGAGAAATGAAAGTGGAGACTCTACAACAGACCTTATAGAAAAAATAAGATTATAAAGATACTATGAATAAATGTATACCTACACGTTTGTAGGTGTTGTAGGTGTTAGGAGGTGAAGAGATTCCTAAACACGCAAAAATTGACTCAAGTAGAAAGAAGAAATCTGAATAGACTTGTAAGAAGCACAGAGATTGGATCAGTAATCAAAACACTCCCCAAAAAAGACCAGGACCAGATGGCGTCATTGGTAGTGCTACCAAATATTAATAATAATTAACACTAATCCTTCTCAAACTCTTTCAAAAACTAGAAAAGGAGAGTGCATTTACCTATGTGGCCAACATTACCGATACCGAGTAAGAAAAAGATATTTTAAGAAAACTACAGACCAGTATCCCTAATATATAAATATAATGAATATAAATATAAAAATCATCAACAAGGGCGCCTGGGTGGCTCAGCTGGTTAAGCATATGACTCTTGATTTCAGTTCAGGTCATGATCTCAGGGTTGTGAGATGGAGCCTTGCATCAGGCTAACATGCTGGGCATGGAACCTGCTTAAGTTCTCTCTCCTCCTCTCCCTACCCCAACTTTAAAAAAATCCTAAACAAAATACTAGCAAATCAAATCCAACAGCATTTTAGGATTATTATATATCATAACCAAGTGGAATTTATCCCTGGAACACAAAACTGGTTCAGTTTAGAACATCAATCAACGTAGTACATAACATTAATAACATGAAGGAAAAAATGACATGATCATATCAATTAACGCAGAAAAAGCATCTGACAAATTTCAATGTCCTTTCCAGATAAAAACACTCATCAAACTAGGAATCAAAGGAAACTTCAACATGAAAAAAGGCTTTTACGAAAAATTCACAACTAACATTAATCAATGATGAAAGCCTGAAAGATTTCTCCCCAAATCACAAACAAAACACCACTTCTATTCAACATCATACTAAAAATTCTAGCCAGAGTAATTAGGCAAGAAAAAGGAAAGGCAACTACATCAAGAAATGGCTGTAAGGGGAGACAAGATGGCGGGGAAGTAGGAAGAGGCGCTGTTTCAACCTGTACCCTAAAGTGAGCTGATTACCTACCAAAGAACTCCGATCACCCATGAAATCAGCCTGAGATCGAATTATACACGTCTGGATCTCTACGGGGGGCAGAAGACGCCAGTGGGCAGGTAAAGTGGAGTGGGAACGTTGGACTGATATCGGAAGATAAACAAAAGGGGGAGGGAGCCACCAGAGGTGACCGATTGGAAAATAATACCCCAATACGAGAGTGCCCTGCATCTGGGGACCAGCATTAACTTGGAGTCTTGTTGAAAGCACTCAAAAGAGCAAAAGGATGGCCAAAAATTAGCAAGACAGGAAAGTAGAATGGCCAAAATTAGCAAGACAGGAAACAACGTGTGTTGGAGAGGATGTGGAGAAAGGGGAATCCTCTTACACTGTTGGTGGGAACGCAAGTTGGTGCAGCCACTTTGGAGAACAGTGTGGAGATTCCTCAAGAAATTAAAAATAGAGCTTCCCTATGACCCTGCAATTGCACTACTGGGTATTTACCCCAAAGATACAGATGTAGTGAAAGAAGGGCCAGGATGCCCTTCGATGGATGAATGGATAAGGAAGATATGGTCCATATACACTATGGAGTATTATGCCTCCATCAGAAAGGATGAATACCCAACTTTTGTAGCAACATGGACAGGACTGGAAGAGATTAGGCTGAGTGAAATAAGTCAAGCACAGAGAGTCAGTTATCATATGGTTTCACTTATTTGTGGAGCATAACAAATAACATGGAGGACATAGGGAGATGGAGAGGAGAAGGGAGTTGAGGGAAATTGGAAGGGGAGGTGAACCATGAGAGACTATGGACTCTGACAAACAATCTGAGGGTTTTGAAGGGCGGGGGGTGGGAGGTTGGGGGAGCCAGGTTGTGGGTATTAAGGAGGGCACGTATTGCATGGAGCACTGGGTGTGGTGCAAAAATAATGAATTCTGTTACGCTGAAAAGAAATTAAAAAAAAAAAAAAGATAATGATCTTTAAAAAAAAAAAAAGGAGATGATACATCAGCTAGATATGAATGACAGATGAGGAGGAACCAGACATGCAAAGTTAGTGAGAGAGAGAGAGAGAAACAGCAAAGCAGTTTCACAAAAAAGGGAAGAGTTCATGCAAAGGACGATCCTATCCCAGGATCATACTGTAGGAACTGTCATACTGAAGGAACTGGAAAATGTCATTGTGTCTGGGGTACCATAGGTGGTATAGCAATGGCAGAGGATGGGTCTTAATAGGTAGAGGCCAGATTATAAGGATTTTGTAAGCCAAACTGAGGAGTACAGATTTTATTCTAAAGACTGGGAGTTATTTAACAGTCTGTATTGTTACCGCTGTTGAACAATTAAGTTTCTTCTCAAGCAATGAGGGCTGTAACTTTTTTTTAATATATAGCCTTAGTAATGCCTGATTACACAGAATTGTATTATTTTTCAAAATATATTTTCAAATTGCCATTCTTTGTACCAAACTTTGTTTCCTCATTCTCAACATTTTAACTGTTCATAATAGTGAAGTAATTCCTCCTTAATCTAAGATAGAAGAATGCCTTAAAATTAACCATTTATTTGAAGCTCAGTTACTTCTGTGTGGTCTATTTTAGGTCATGCTATGGATATTAAAATAGTAATAGTAAATGCAGTCTTTTGTGACCTTTTCTGTTTGACCCATTGTGTGTGTGTGTGTGTGTGAGAGAGAGAGAGAGAGAGAGAGACTTTGGGGGTGGGGGCATATAATCATTATTTTCTCTTTGCTGATGTAATGGAAAATTTGCTCCTCTAGGACATATTAGAACAATGTATTTAATGCTTTTCAATTTAATTTGCTAGTATCACAATTAATACAATTAAGGTCACTTGAAATGAAACTATTAACAAATTGAGTAATTTACTTTAACAATGTCAATGTGTTCTCACAATTACATTTGCTTTAATTAGTGTACAAGCTATTATTTAATAGCATACTTCACATAGAAAAATGTAATGGTGTATTCTTGGTTCCTTATAACAGAAAAGAAACTTTTAATGGACTGAGTGATTTTGTGGAAATGCTGCTAAATATAAAGTGATGGAAGAGAAAGTACAAAGACAGAAAGCAAAGCTTACAAGAATGTAAATAAAAAATAGATTTATTATCGGCCCTTACCAATACATGTCCTATTTATCATTGTGTAAATAGTATTGGAAACGTATAATGGTAATTATAGACAAGAATACAGATCCTGGAAAATTTTAAGTGTTCAGTTGTATCTGGTTTTTGCTTATCATAAAATTTTTGGAAATCATGAAGTAGGTCATTTCTGATTAATCACTATAATGGAGGGGTAGAGAATGGTGTGGAATATTAAAAAGGTAGGAAGCAAAAAAGTTTTGATTCTCAAATTTGCTCTTAAAGATTTTAATGTGGGGTGCCTGGGTGGCTCAGTCCGTTAAGCGTCTGCTTTCGGCTCAGGTCATGATCCCAGAGTCCTGGGATCCAGCAGTGCATGGGGCTCCCTGCTCAGCAGGGATTCTGCTTCTCCTTCTCCCTTTGTCTGCCACTCCCTTTGCTTGTGTTCTCTCAATGTCTGTCAAATAAATAAATAAAATCTTTAAAAATTAAAAAAAGACATTTTAATGCCAATATTTCTTACCTAGAAATTCACTTTGTTAGTAGCTAATAAAAAAAGCTCTTCTACTCAGCCTACTCTGTGTTGAGATCAGAAGATCCAGGGATGAAGAAATGATTATATTTCTATTTCTATATATGCAGAGTAAGGGGAAGCAGATGAATTGTCAACCAAGTCATAATTAATAAGATCTGCTGTTCTCCGTAAACATGAAAGCAAGATTTACTATCATGTAATCAAGTGGTGATTTTATGTGGAAGGGACATAAATGCAATCCAAATAAATCAGTACTCTAATTTTTAAAATTAGTTTGACAATCTTTTTGCCTAGTTTGATTGATTTAAGTTTCTGTTGCTTTCATTTTCTTTCCTTTTTTCCCCCTTTAGTTAATGACAAAAATTTGTAAAATTGCAAGTAAAGAAGGAAGCAGGTATAAGAGTAATTAGGTAATAAATATTTAAGTGTAAAATGCAAGAAGCTTAGAGTATCCACAGACTTTGAAAAATTTACTATAGTTCTCATTTCTAGGAAGGGGGCTCATAGGAGTAGAGTGAGTATATTAAGTTCTTTTTAGTCCTTATGAATGTTTATACTGCAGTCTCCCATTGGTTTTCATTGTGTGTCCCAAGCTCTGAATTCAGTCTACCAGGTTGTTCTTAGGTCGATGAGTCAGAATAGTATGGTTTACAAGTGAACAATCAATTTAGCAATAGTGGAAAATTAGGTAATTCTTTAAATAGCATTTTGAGGTTAGCATGGGTAAACCACTACCTAGTTGCTACATATACTACAATAAGCAGTTCTCATTTGGTCCTGATTTGATTTTCATTATACCTAGTCTCTAAATTCTGTCTTGAAATTTAAAATGATTTGTCTGTTGATTCCTTGGCCTATGCTATAGAATATCAGAAGAGTAACTGGGATTGATTATTTAATGCTTGATCTTTAAAAAGCAATAGATTTTTTAAAATAAACATTGTTTTATCAAAAGAGGTCAAGTGTTAGAAGTTAATTGCTTTTTTTTCTAGCATCCTTAGTTTTCTTGGATTAAGTGAAGTTTTAAAGAAAGTTCTCAAAGGCCTTCACAGCCCACTTCTGTGCATTTCTTCAATCACTTTCCAGTGTGACTACATAGAGTTTCTCTACTAAAATCTATGACCTGGGGCAACTGAGTGGCTCAGTTGGTTAAGTGTCTGTCTTCAGCTGAGGTCATGATCCCAGGGTCCTAGGATCAAGCCCTGAATCAGGCCCTGCTCAGTGGGGAGTCTACTTCTCCCTCTCCCTCTGCCTGCCTCTTCTTCTGCTTGTGTTCTCTCTCAAATAAATAAATAAAATCTTAAAAAAATAAAATAAAACCTAAGACCCATTCAGAATATCCAACACAACATTGAAGGAGAGCAAAGGTAGAAGACTGATGCTACCTGACCTCAGAATAGGAAGCCTGGAAATAGACCATAGAAATATAGTTAAGTGATCTTGACTAGAAGCAAAGGCAATTCAATGGAAAAAGGATAGTCTTTTTCAACAAGTAGTGCTAGAAAGCTGGATATCCACATGCAAAGCAAACATAACCCCAAACAAAACAAAATGTAGACATAGATTTTACACCTTTCACGAACATTAGATCATAAACCCAAATATAAAATGCAAAACTATAAAATTCTTAGGTGATGTAGGAAAAGATCTTGGTGACTTTGGTTTGGCAATGATGTTTTAGTTTCAAAAACAAAAGCATGATCCATGAAAGAAAAAAAAAACAGTAAGTTGGACTTCGTTAACATTAAAACCATTTTTTTTTTCTTTGACAGACACTGTCAAGAGAATGAAAGATAAGCCACAGACTAGGAGAAAAAATCTTTGCAAAACATAGCTAATAAAGGACTGGCATCTAAAATATACAAAGAACTTTTATAACTCAATAAGAAAACAACCCAGTTAAAAAATGGACAAAATATCTGATCAGAAACCGCACCAAAGAAGATATACAGATGGCAAATAAGGGTAGGAGAAGATGCTAAACATAGAGGTCATCAGGGAATTGCAAATTAAAATGAGACACCGTACACACCTATTAGAATGGTTAAGATCCAGCACACTGACATCACCAAATGCTAGTGAAAATGTGGAGCAACAGGAACTCTTCCTTAACTGCTGGTGGGAATGTAGAATGGTGCAATGGTGCAGTCACTTTGGAAGATACTTTGGCTTTTTTTTTTTTTTTTTAATGAAACTAAACACATTCTTACCATATGATTCAGCAATTACACTCCTTAGTATTTGCGCATATGAACTGAAAACTTATGTCCACAGATAAACCTGCACAGTGTTCATAGCATTTTTATTCATAACTGCTAAAACTTGGAAGCTACCAAGATGCCTATCAGTAGTCAAATGGATAAATTGTGGTATGTGTATGGAGTATATTATTCAGTGATAAAAAAAATAAATGACCTATTAAGCCATAGAAAGACCAGGAGGAATCATAGATGCATATTGCTACATGAATGAAGTCAGTCTGAAAAGCCTATATACATAATTCCAATAACACAATATTCTGTAAAACCACAACTCTGGAGACATTAAAAAGACCAGTAGTGGGGCACCTGGGTGGCTCAGTGGGTTAAGGCCTCTGCCTTTGGCTCAGGTCATGATCCCAGGGTCCTGGGATCGAGCCCCGTGTCGGGCTCTCTGCTCAGCAGGGAGCCTGCTTCCCTTCCTCTCTCTCTGCCTGCCTCTCCAACTACTTGTGATCTCTCTCTGTCAAATAAATAAATAAAATCTTAAAAAAAAAAAAAGACCAGTAGTGGTCATTAGGAGTGGGGTGAGGTAGGGAAGGATGGATGGAAGGATCTGTAGGTGGAACACAAAGGATCTTAGGGCAGCGACACTATTTCATGCGATACTGTAATGGTGGGTGCAAGTCATTATATATTCATTAAAACCCATTGAGTGTACAACACAGAGTAAACCCTAATGTAAATTATGGACTTTAGTTAATAATTATCAATATTAATGATGCATCAGTGTAACAAATGTACTGCACTAATGCAAGATGTGAATACTAGAGGACACTAGGTATGTGAAGGTGAGGGCTATATGAAAGCTCTATTTCTGTTCCGTTTTTTTTTTTTTTTAAACCTAAAATAGCTCTAAAAATAAAGTTTATTAATTAAAAAAAATTTTAGCTTTCCTTGTTCATTGCTTTTTCTTTTTCAAGTATACCATAACTTTTTCTTCATTCATCAGGCCAGCTTAACATAGAACACATCCTTAGTTTATTTGAAATATACAGAATACTCGAGACTAGGGATTCTTGAAAGATAAGTTGTTTAGGGAAAAAAGTGTGATATACTCTCTGCTTATAACAACTCCTAATTCAAACCTTAGTTTGTAATAATCTTGTCTCTCTCCTGAAGTATGCCAAATCCTTTTATAATCTAATCCTTTGGGTAGGTAGTCTTTTATCATCAGTATTACCTACTAATCTAAGCCTTTAACAGTATGTGTATATATATATAGGTATGTATTTATTTATTTTAGAGAGAGTGTGTGGCACACATGTGAGTTTGGTTAAGACAGAGGGTAAGAATCTTCAAGCAGACTCCCTGCTGAACATGGTGCCTGATGCGAATTCTCACTACCCATGAGATGGTGATCTGAGCTGAAACCAAGAGTTGGATGCTTAACCACCTAAGCCACCCAGGTGCCCCTGTTTAACAGTTTTTAAGAGCATTTTCTCTTCAGTTGTGAGCAAAGCTGTTTTTTGTATGACTCAGTTCTTGATTCTAGATTGGAAATAGCCTTGTAATCATTGGAACATTAACTCAGCCATACTTTTAGGAGTTTTCTTGGATTTTGACAGGCGGTTACTTATAATTAATAGGGTAAAAGGGAAATCGTTGTTTCACGGTCATGTGCCAATCTAAGGTAAATTTCTATACTAGATTATTTTTTAGAGCTGAGGTTGGCAATTTTTTTTTTTAAAGGGGTCAGATAGTAAATATTTTAGTTTTGTAGGCCCTGGCCATTTTGGCCTGAAAGCATTCATAGACAATTTGTAAACAAATGTCTGTGGATGTGTTTCAATAAAATGTTATTTAGCAAACAGGAGGTCAGTCACTTTGGCCCATGGGTTCTAGTTTATTGACCCCTGTTTTGGGATGACCATTACTCTCTTGTTAAAATAAGTATATAAAATGAAAGTGTGACAGTAATAGAATATTTCTTTCTTCAAGATTTTCTTTAAATAGAATATCTTAATAACTGGTTTGAGAGCATTAGGACTGTTGAACCAAAAGTGTTTCTTTACATGTATTTAGAGGCTTCTTGTCAAAAAGATATTTGCAGTTATGTTAGTTAAAGAAATATACTGATTTTTGCACACTGATCTTTTATCCTGCAACTTTGCTGCATTCATTTATAAGCTGTGTGTGTGTGTGTGTGTGTGTGTGTGTGTGTGTGTATGTGTTCTTTAGTATTTTCTCTGTATAAGATCATGTCACCATTTAATAGAAATCATTTTACTTCTTTTTTTATTTGGATGCCTTTCCTTTTTCTTTCTTTTTTTTTTTTAAATTAAATTTTTTATTTATTTTCAGCGTAACAGTATTCATTGTTTTTTCACCACACCCAGTGCTCCATGCAATCTGTGCCCTCCCTAATACCCAACACCTGGTTCCCACCCCCTCCCACCCCCGCCCCTTCAAAACCCTCAGGTTGTTTTTCAGAGTCCATAGTCTCTCATGGTTCACCTCCCCTTCCAATTTCCCTCAACTCCCTTCTCCTCTCCATCTACCCTTGTCCTCTATATTATTTGTTATGCTCCACCAATAAGTGAAACCATATGATACTTGACTTTCTCTGTTTGACTTATTTCACTCAGCATAATCTCTTCCAGTCCTGTCCATGTTGCTACAAAAGTTGGGTATTCGTCCTTTCTGATGGAGGCATAATACTCCATAGTGTATATGGACCACATCTTCCTTATCCATTCATCCGTTGAAGGGTATCTTGGTTCTTTCCACAGTTTGGCGACCGTGGCCATTGCTGCTATAAACATTGGGGTACAGATGGCCCTTCTTTTCACTACATCTGTATCTTTGGGGTAAATACCCAGCAGTGCAATTGCAGGGTCATAGGGAAGATCTATTTTTAATTTCCTGAGGAATCTCCACACTGTCCCCCAAAGTGGCTGCACCAGTTTGCATTCCCACCAACAGTGTAAGAGGGTTCCCCTTTCTCCACATCCTCTCCAACACACGTTGTTTCCTGTCTTGCTAATTTTGGCCATTCTAACTGGTGTAAGGTGGTATCTCAATGTGGTTTTGATTTGAATCTCCCTGATGGCTAGTGATGATGAACATTTTTTCATGTGTCTGGTAGCCATTTGTATGTCTTCATTGGAGAAGTGTCTGTTCATATCTTCTGCCCATTTTTTAATATGATTATCTGTTTTGTGTGTGTTGAGTTTGAGGAGTTCTTTATAGATCCTGGATATCAACCTTTTGTCTGTACTGTCATTTGCAAATATCTTCTCCCATTCCATGGGTTGCCTCTTTGTTTTGATGACTGTTTCTTTTGCTGTGCAGAAGCTTTTGATCTTGATGAAGTCCCAAAAGTTCATTTTCGCTTTTGTTTCCTTTGCCTTTGGAGACGTATCTTGAAAGAAGTTGCTGTGGCTGATATCGAAGAGGTTACTGCCTATGTTCTCCTCTAGGATTCTGATGGATTCCTGTCTCATGTCGAGGTCTTTTATCCATTTCGAGTTTATCTTTGTGTACAGTGTAAGAGAATCGTCAAGTTTCATTCTTCTACATATAGCTGTCCAGTTTTCCCAGTACCATTTATTGAAGAGACTGTCTTTTTTCCACTGTATCTTTTTTCCTGCTTTATTGAAGATTATTTGACCATAGAGTTGAGGGTCCATATCTGGGCTCTCTACTCTGTTCCACTGGTCCATGTGTCTGTTTTTATGCCAGTACCATGCTGTCTTGGTGATCACAGCTTTGTAGTAAAGCTTGAAATCAGGTAACGTGATGCCACCAGTTTTATTTTTGTTTTTCAACATTTCCTTAGCAATTCGGGTCTCTTCTGATTCCATACAAATTTTAGGATTATTTTCTCCAGCTCTTTGAAAAATACTGGTGGAATTTTGATCGGAATGGCATTAAAAGTACAGAATGCTCTAGGCCGTATAGACATTTTAACAATGTTTATTCTTCCGATCCAAGAGCATGGAATGGTCTTCATCTTTTTGTGTCTTCTTCAATTTCTTTTAGGAGTGTTCTGTAGTTCCTCGAGTACAGATCCTTTACCTCTTTGGTTAGGGTTATTCCCGGGTATCTGATGGTTCTTTTTGCTATAGTAAATGGGATCGATTCTCTAATTTCCCTTTCTGTATTTCCATTGTTAGTGTATAAGAAAGCCACTGATTTCTATACATTGACTTTGTATCCTGCCACGTTACTGAATTGCTGTATGAGTTCTAATAGTTTGGGGGTGGAGTCTTTTGGGTTTTCCATATAAAGTATCATGTCATCTGCGAAGAGAGAGAGTTTGACTTCTTCATTGCCAACTTGGATACCTTTTATTTCTCTTTGTTGTCTGATTGCTGTTGCTAGGACTTCTAATACTATGTTGAACAAGAGTGGTGAGAGTAGGCATCCTTGTTGTGTTCCTGATCTCAACAGAAAGGCTGTAAGCTTTTTCCCATTGAGGATGATATTTGCTGTAGGACTTTCATAGATAGATTTCATGAAGTTCAGGAATGTTCCCTCTGTCTCTATACTTTGAAGCGTTTTAATCAGGAACAGATGCTGGATTT
This sequence comes from Martes martes, assembly GCF_963455335.1. Taxonomy (NCBI): domain Eukaryota; kingdom Metazoa; phylum Chordata; class Mammalia; order Carnivora; family Mustelidae; genus Martes; species Martes martes. Next base: position 132,566,148 of record NC_137888.1, read on the forward strand.
TGTCAAATGCTTTTTCTGCATCAATTGAGAGGACCATGTGGTTCTTCTCTCTTCTCTTATTGGTTTGTTCTATCACATTGATTGATTTGCGAATGTTGAACCATCCTTGTAACCCAGGGATGAATCCCACCTGGTCATGGTGGATAATCTTTTTAATGTGCTGTTGGATCCTGTTTGTTAGGATCTTGTTCAGAATCTTAGCATCCATATTCATCAGGGATATTGGTCTGAAATTCTCCTTTTTGGTGTGGTATTTGACTGGTTTAGGGATCAGGGTAATGTTGGCTTCATAAGAAGAGTCTGGAAGTTTTCCTTCTTCTTCAATTTTTTGAAACAGCTTCAGGAGAATAGGTGTTATTTCTTCTTTGAAAGTTTGGTAGAATTCCCCAGGGAATCCGTCAGGTCCTGGGCTCTTGTTTTTTGGGAGGTTTTTGATCACTGCTTCAATCTCGTTACTAGATATCGGTCTATTCAGGTTGTCAATTTCTTCCTGGTTCAATTTTGGGAGTTTATAATTTTCCAGGAATGCATCCATTTCATCTAGGTTGCTTAACTTATTGGCATATAACTGTTGATAATAACTTCTGATGATTGTTTCTACTTCCTTGGTGTTAGTTATGATCTCTCCCTTTTCATTCATAATTTTATTAATTTGAGCTTTCTCTCTTTTCTTTTGGATTAGTGTAGGCAATGGTTTATCGATCTTAGTGATTCTTTCAAAAAACCAGCTTCTAGTTTCATTGATATGTTCTAATGTATCTCTAGTTTCTACCTCATTGATCTCTGCTCTAATCTTAATTATTTCCCTTCTTGTGTGTGGAGTTGGTTTAATTTGTTGTTGATTCTCCAGTTCTTTAAGATGTAGAGACAGCTGGTGTATTCTGGATTTTTCCATTTTTTTGAGGGAGGCTTGGATGGCTAGGTATTTCCCCCTTAGGACCGCCTTTTCTGTAGCCCATAGGTTTTGGACTGAAGTGTCTTCATTCTCATTGGTTTCCATAAATTGTTTAAGTTCTTCTTTGATCTCCTGGTTGACCCAAGCATTCTTAAGCAAGGTGGTCTTTAGCTTCCAGGTATTTGAGTTCCTTCTGAACTTTTCCTTGTGATTGAGCTCCAGTTTCAAAGCATTGTGATCTGAGAATATGCAGGGAATAATCTCAGTCTTTTGGTATCAGTTGAGCCCTGATTTGTGACCCAGTATGTGGTCTATTCTGGAGAAGGTTCCATGTGCACTCGAGAAGAATGAGTATTCTGTTGTTTTAGGGTGGAATGTTCTGTATATATCTATGAGGTCCATCTGGTCCAATGTGTCATTCAATGCTCTTATTTCTCTATTGATTTTCTGCTTCGATGATGTATTTCTGAGAGAGGCGTGTTAAGATCTCCTATTAATGTATTCATATCAATATGACTCTTTATCTTGATTAATAGTTTTCTTATGTAATTGGCTGCTCCCATATTGGGGGCATAGATATTTACAATTGTTAGATCATCTTGGTGGATAGTCCCTTTAAGAATGATGTAGTGTCCTTCTGTATCTCTGACTACCGTCTTTAGTTTAAAATCTAATTTATCTGATATGAGAATCGCTACCCTGGCCTTCTTTTGAGGCCCATTGGCGTGAAAGATGCTTCTCCATCCCTTCACTTTCAGTCTGGGTGTATCTTTAGGTTCAAAATGGGTCTCTTGTAGACAACATATGGATGGGTCCTGTCGTTTTATCCAATCTGCAACCCTGTGTCGTTTTATGGGCGCATTTAGGCCATTCACATTGAGAGTGATTATTGAGAGATACGTTTTTATTGACATTGTGTTATCTTTGAAGTCTTTCTTTCTGTCGATTGTCTCTATATTTCTGTTCAATGCTATTCTTAGGATTTTTCCTCTTTTATAGAACCCCCCTTAATATTTCCTGCAGTGTCGGCTTGGTGGTTGCATAGTCTTTTAAGCCTTGCCGGTCTTGGAAACTCTTTATCTCTCCATCCATTTTGAATGTCAGTCTTGCTGGATAAAGTATTCTTGGCTGCATGTTCTTCTCATTTAGTGCCCTGAATATATCTTGCCAGCCCTTTCTGGCTTGCCAGGTCTCTGTGGACAGGTCTGACGTTATTCTGATGGGCTTTCCTCTGTATGTAAGGAGCTTCTTTGTCCTAGTGGCTTTCAAGAGATTGTATCTACAATTATGATTCCTCAATTTTACTATGAGGTGCCTGGATGTTTTTTTGGAATTTATAATCTTGGGGGGAGACCTTTCTACTTCTAGTACATGAACACTTGTTCCATTCGCAAGATTGGGAAAATTTTCATGAAGAACTTGTTCCACTATATCTTCTAGACTTCTTTCTTTCTCCTCCCCTTCAGGGATTCCAATAATTCTGACGTTGGAACGTTTCATGGCATCATTTATTTCCCTGATTCTGTTTTCGTGGCTTCTAAGCTGTTTGTTCCAGGCTTCCTCCTGATCCTTTCTCTCTATCTGTTTGTCCTCCAGATCACTAATTCTATCTTCTGTCTCAGTTACCCTAGCTTTTAGAGAATTTAGATTCGATTGGAACTCATTGAGAGCATTGTGAACACCACCCCTGGTGGCTTTCAGTTCTGCCCTAACATTATGAACATCATCCCTGGTGGTTTTCAGTTCTGCCCTAATCAATTCCGTTTGGTCATCCATGGCTTTCTCCAACCTAGCTATTGCCTGGATAATTGTTAGCCTGAATTCTCTTTCTGACATATTGTCTATGTCGATAGCCGTTAGCTCTGTTGCAGAAGGCCCATCCTCTGAATTTTTCTTCTGTTGGGGATTCCTCCTCCTAGTCATTTTGGTGAGAGATGGCTGAATGGATGTAGCTGGATGTATCGACCGTGGTGCAGTCAAGTGCACCCTGGAATGCTTCTGCCCATTGGCGTCTTCTGCCCCCATAGAGATCCAGACGTGTGTAATTCTAATCTCAGGCTGATTTCATGGGTGATCAGAGTTCTTTGGTAGGTAATCAGCTCACTTTAGGGTACAGGTTGAAACGGCGCCTCCTCCTACTTCCCCACCATCTTGTCTCCCCAATGTATCATCTTCTTATAGAGATATGTAAAATCTAAAGTAGGCACCCAGTCACTCCAGTAGAGTAGACTCCAGTCTACTTTCATGCTTTGCCTAGTATTTATCACTTTTTCATATATTTTTCCTTATTTCTGCACTTTTTAATGTTTTTTACTGTCCCTCTCCTGCTAAAATGTGAATCCCACTGAGAGAAACCACTTGGGTCTACTTTTTTAACAGTCCATCCCCTGATAGATACTAAATGATCACTATTTTGAATGAATAAGCAAATATCAATCCTGTGGCCTGCAGCCCTTATTCTGTGTGATATAATATGTGCCTCTATAAATCTCTATTCATTCACTGAGTATCACTAAAATTTCTTAATCATTGTGCCAACATGTCTGACTAAAAACCTATAAGTTCAGGGACACCTGGCTGGCTCAGTCTGTACAGCATGCAACTCCTGATCTCGGGGTCATGAGTTTGAGCGCCATTTGGGGCAGAAAGCTTACTTAAAAAAAAAAAAAAAAAAAGACAGAAAAAGAAAGAAAGAAAGAAAACCTTACATCTAATAACAGATCTTTTCAAAAGCCAAATTAAAGATTCAAATTGATAGCAGAGTTCTAAGGCTCGTGTAAATCAGTTATATTCTATCAAAATTGTCACTAAATGGTAATGCTAGGAAGCCAACTGTATTTAAGTCTCTCCACATCTGGAAGAAGAAATCAGAAGAAAAGGGGAAGTAGGAGAATTATTATTTAAGTAGACATATTCCCATAATATAAATGATTTTTTTGCTCACACATTGCCTTACATGTGACTTGAGTAAGTAAAAGCTAATTCTGTTTATCTGTTGATATATCAAGGCCAGTGGGTGATTTTTCTGACTAAAACTGAATGTATTTGTACATTCTGGAAAGATAAACAACCACTAGAATATATAGGAATACAATAATTACTAACTGGTAGAAAATCATTTCCAAAGACTCAAGCAAATTATATTTTTAATACTGTAGATGTAATAAAAGAAAATGACCATTTAAAGTAAGTAACTTGTGATATTACAATTTTTATGATTTACTAGCTTCTTAATTTCTTCTATTTAAAACACTCAGATCTTCCTAAAATGTGAAAATAAAACAGCTTGAAGCTAACATAATGTTTCTTGTCTTGTGCTTTTCTATATTCATCATCTGGGATTCCTTCTCAGGGAATTCAGGAAGCAGTATTATGGTCAAACTCCAGAGTAAAGTACAAGTATTGCATGAAAATGATTTCATATTTCAGAACACCTATTAAATTAATAAGCAAGTCCTCCTTACAGCAGAAGTAGAGTGATGGCAAACTAACTTATTTTTAATACTTGCAAAACACAGGAATAAAAAATACTTGAAATCAGATTAACAATATATCAATAGGTAAAGTACACTTTCAAAGCTTCTGGTAAAGAGAAATTTAAGAAAAGAATAATGTCAGAGAATAACCACAGAAACACCTGTATTTATAAACATGAAGGAAAATCATAATAAAATTACCACAGCATAAAAGATATCTGTTTTTACTACAAATTACCTATATAATTTCTAAATTGTTAAAATATGCTGAAGTAGATATTAATATCTACCAATGTAATACAGATTAAAACTCTATGCAGTATACTATTCTCTATTTAAAAAGATCACTGGATCTTTAATAATCATTAAAATTCTGTATTTTAAGTGAAACATGAGATGTGCTTTACTCAAGTCTACAAGAAAATTTATAAATATACAAATATAATTGTATTAAGATTTTTTTTAAATGCCTATTACATGAAAAGAGAATTTTTACCAAAATATAACAGCTCTACTGAAAAATATTCCTGGTTGTTTTATTGCATAGCTGACTGCACAACAAAGTACGGAGATGATCTTATAATTTGAAGTTGGGAAAAACAGGTCTTTGGAATTCCCAGAGGAGAGCAGGAGAAATACAGAAGGATTGGAGAGGTCCTGGTTATTCTCTCAGAGTAAGGTTTAAATTTTTTCTTATAATCTCATCTTCCCTGATATTCAGTTCTTCCCTCTGATTGGGTAAGATCAAAGTGAGAATGCCAGTAACCTTTAAAAACACTAGTTTAGCTAGATATTGTTTTTAAAATTGGTTAATGCTATGAGAGGAGTTAGAAGCAGCATGAGGGACCTGGAGAATTATACCTGTAAGGGACTAATTATTCATTTCACTACTAAGCCATGGGGGAGGGGGTATCTGTTTTAATATGTAAGTGAATAAAAGGAGCAGTAACTGCATGAGACATCAGGTGGTAACTCTTGAAATACTTTCTAAGCCCTATGAACTAAAAGTTGGGTATGTCATTTATTGAAATAGTCCAAATTCTGGCTCTACTGTCTTTTCTGACCCCACTAATAAATTAGCAAAGGCAACTAATGTAATTCTTTGATAAGAAATCCACTGCAGGTCATTTCACGTAAGTGGGGATTTTTCTTGGTTTTGTTTTTCTAAGATTTAAGATAATACTGTTATTCGAAATCACCTATACCTGCTCTAGTTATTCCTAGACGTAGCCAACCAAAAACACCAGCACACAACCTCCCATTTGTGGTGATCTAAGAGTGGTATAAAGGCTGACTGAGAAGGGCAGGAAAAATATCTTAAGGTATGGATATTCCTTTGCAGACCAACTCTGCCCAAAAGGATAATGGTAACAGCCTTCACAGGGCTATAGCTTCTGTCTGCCACCAGCGCCAGCAGCTGAGGTCTCCTTTTCTCCTAGGACCCTAGGAAATGACTAACATTCAGTTATAGCCACAACATGACTCAATGACTCTTCACATAATCCCCTCTAACGTGCCTATATCTTCAGGCAAATAAAGGGAATTGCCACAACAGAAAATTTGAAATAAACCTAAAAACCAGATGCAATTAATAAGGAATGGACAAGTTAAAAAAAAAAAAAAGTTCAAAGTCCAGAAGACCTGTCTCTTATTTCAAGGATCTACACTGTACCAACAGTGAGCTCCACTGTTATCATTAAAATGTCTAACTTGCTAAATCTCAATTCACTGTGAAAGCACAAACACATAAAATTCACATATAACCACCCAAATCTAATATTAAAGAGTAAGCTAAACCCTCCCTTTCAAATATTTTATTTTTGATATTTAACCACTGTTTTTTAATGTTAATTCTGAATCAGATTTCAGTTCACTCTCATCCACTCAAATGACTTACTGGTTTTTTGAAACTGGCTTAACCACTAATTACAGATCATCAATACTCTTAAAATCATCAAATCATTTATTTTCTCTTTTTATACTCTAACCCAGCAATTCTTGAAGCACTGACCACTTTTGGCCTTCTGAAGTTCTCATGTATCTGTAGTTTCTGTAATTTTAGCATTCCTCTATCCCCTACTTTAACTAACTCCTCTAGTATTTTTTAAATACTACTCCCTTTATCCAGTTTCTAACCACAGAGAATTTCTACAAAGCAATCCTCAGCTCTTTCCCTTTCTTTTTCTTTGGGTTTTTTATCTGTCTCACATACTTTGAACTGATACCTCTGAAGGATGATTTTCAGATTCTAACTCATGGTCTTTCAACTGAAGACTCTCACTTTCAACTTTCTTTTGGACAACTTGATGTAGAAGGATTGAGCATGGCATAGTCACTGCTAATTTCACTTCTTATTGTCACAGCATTTAACAAAATCTGTTTTTAAGGAGACTTTTTTTTTTTTAAAGATTTTATTTATTTATTTGTCATAGAGGGAGAGGTCACAAGTAGGCAGAGCAGCAGGCAGAGTAGAGGGGGAAGCAGGCTCCCTGCTGAGCAGAGAGCCCAATGCGGGGCTGGATCCCAGGACCCTGAGATCATGACCTGAGCTGAAGGCAGAGGCTTAACCCACTGAGCCACCCAGCCGCCCCAAGGAGACATTTTTTAAACCATCATTTTATCTTCCTTATTGTCACTGAAGAACTTCCAAGTCACCCTATTTGACAATCTTTACCTTAAACAAAGCTACGATTTTTCTTGATGACTTTATAGTTTTACAGTTTTGATCCAGCTAAATTGCTTTTTACCTTATCTACAAAGAATCTTTTTAAAAACATTGTTTTGTCTTTGTATTATCTTTTTTTTTCCCCAACAAGAGTGTACTCTTTAATCCCTATCACCTATTTCACCCATCCCCCCACCTATCTCCCCTCTGGTTACCATCAGTTCATTCTCAATAGTTATGAGTCTGCTTCTTGGTTTGTCTTTTGTTTTTCTTTGCTCATTTATTTTGTTTCTTAAATTCGACATATGGGTGAGATCATATGCTATTTGTCTTTCTCTGACTTATTTCACTTAGCATTATATTCTCTAGGCTCTATCCATGTTGTTGCAAATAGCAAGATTTCATTCTTTTTTATGGCTGAATAATAGCCCTTGCGTGTGTGTGTGTGTGTCACTTACACGTGTGCGCGCACACGCACACACACACACACACCCCTTCTTTAACTATTCATCTATTGATGGACACTTGAGCTCTATGAAGAATTTTTTATTAAAAAGATACTTCTGGGGTGCCTGGGTGGCTCAGTGGGTTAAACCCTCTGCCTTCGGCTCAGGTCATGATCCCAGGGTCCTGAGATCGAGCCCCGCATCGGGCTCTCTGCTCAGTGGGGATTGCTTCCCCCCCTCTCTCTTCCTGCCTCTCTGCCTACTTGTGATTTCTCTGTCAAATAAATAAATAAAATCTTTTAAAAATAAATAAATAAGTAAAAAATAAAAAGATACTTCTTGCGAAACTAGGCAAACAGTAAAAAGATCAGTGTTTGCCAGGGGTTGGTGGAAAGATGAATAGAACACAAAGGATTTTGTGAAAATATTCTGTATGATACAATAATGATGGAAGCGTGTCTTTATACATTTGTCTAAACTCATGGAATATGTAACACTAAGAGTGAATCTTAATATAAACTATGGACTTTGGGTAACTATGATGTGTTATGTAGATTACCAGTTGTAATAAATGTACCACTCTCGTGGGGAATATTGATAATGGAGGAGGCTATACATGTGCTGGAGCAGGGGTATATGGGAAATCGCTCCTTCCTCTTAATTTTGCTGTGCACCTAAAACTGCTCTAAAAGAATTAAGGTGTGCGTTTAAGGTGTGCCTGGGTGGCTCAGTCACTAAGTGTCCGCCTTCCGCCGAGGTCATGATTCCGGGGTCCTGGGATGGAGTCCCACATCGGCTCCCTACTCAGCAGGAAGCCTGCTTCTCACTTTCCTACTTTCCCTGCTTGTGCTCCCTCTCTCGCTGTCTCTCTCTCTCTCTGTCAAATAAATAAATAAAATCTTTTTTAAAAAATTAAGCTTTTAAGATTAAGTTAAAAAAAAAAAAAAAACTTCAGGCCAAACCTATCTAAATTAATGTAGATCCAAATTCTTAACACAGAATTAGGGAAGGTATTTAGTTTACTGGCTACCATTTAACAATGTTAAATTGTTCCATCAAATTAATGTATATATCAAACACTCATATTTAAACAAAAAGCACTGTGTTTGTCGATAGTTACAATGTCTCCATCCTGTGCAGATTTCTATTTGTTTAAACCTTTAGCTAACCTTGGGCACTTTTGTTTTCTCCTTAATACCTTGGCTTGACTCCACACTCCTAATTTTCCTTCTATTTCTCTAGACTCTCTCTCTTTGTCTCCTTTATAGTATCCTTCTCTGCTATAAGGTCTTTATTTTTTTTTAAGATTTCATTTATTTGTCAGAGAGAGAGAGAGTGCACACAAGCAGGGGAGCAGCAGGTAGAGGGAGAAGCAGGCTTTCTGCTGAGCAAAGAGCCAGATGCAGGACTCCATCCCAGAACCCTTGGATCATGACCTGAGCTGAAGGCAGATGCTTCTGACTGAGCCACACAGGCATCCCTGCTACAAGATCTTTAAATTGGCCTTCCTTAAGACTGCTTCTAGGTTCTCTTCTCACACGAGGTGCTGTTACTAAGTGATCTCATTCACATTGTTTTTGCAACCATGACAAATCTTTATCTCCAGCAACAACCTGTACACTAGGTTTTAGACCCATACATCAAAATCTTTAGGATGTCCGCATTTGAAAGGCATTTCTAACTCACATATGAAACTGAACTTACAATCTTCTCTGCCTCTCCCTGTTCCACCTGCACCACAAAAAGTTCCTCCTCACAGCGCTCCCTATCTCAAAACAGGCATTTTTGGTCAACTTGGAAAACTGAATGTCACTTCAAACTTCTCACCCTCATCACTTCATTATATCCAAATATTAAGTGCTGTCAATTCTACCTACTAAGTATCTCTCAAATGTTTCCAATTCTCTCCATTTCTACTTCTATACTTTCCTAGTATATGCCACTATGATTTCTAACCAAGAATACTACAATGGCTTCTTAACTGTAGCCATAATAATCTTTCAAAAATGTAATTCTGGCAGTATGATTCCTTCACTAGACTACTTACCCTTCTTAGTATCAAGTGGCTTCATGGCCCTGGTCTGCAGTCTCATTTGTGGCCATACCTCCTTTGAATGCTAGCCTCCAACCACACTGAAGAGTGCACAGTACAAGCTCACAGCACATACTCTTTACTCAATCACTGACTAACAGCTACTCATCCTTCTGGTTGTGGCTTAAATAGATATCCACCTTCCTTAACACACTACTACCACAAATTTAATTTAAATTTCTCAACAACATACTACTTGAGCATACTATTATTTGCTTTAGGAACGTACTTACCATTGTTCATCTTAACTGGCCATTTACTTTTCCTGGTCCCCCAAATTCTGGCCATTAACCATTATAACTGGCATTCAGAATTATGTTTATCTTTTTCAATATTTTATTTCCAGCACTCAAAACAATGCCTGGTACATAGAAGGCACTCAAATACTTATGAGTGATGAGAAATTTTAGAAGTGCTCCAAACTTAAAAAGAGCCTATACCCCTGTAGGTTGTTGACTGCACAATGTTTCATATGCACAATAAACAATATTTCTATAAATTGCATTAGTAAGTTATAGAAATAAAAAAAATTAAGAACAGTATCTTTGTAGATTTTACACTAGGAACTACATATATGAAACATGTATTTTAAATGTAGCTATTCTTAACCTATTCTCCCATATTATAGCCACAAATATCTTATAGAAGTAATCATTTATTTCCTTAGCTTTCCCTTGCTAAGTGATTTTTGCTATGGGTTAGTAAGGATATCATAGCTTGACCTTTATTTGCCAGAAAATTCTCTCCTGTTGGTTCTTATGGAAATTTTGATTTGGGTCATAATGAAAGAAAACATGGAAAAAGTGAATTTTAAGAGGGATTTCAAAGGGACACAGGTCAATGAGACCAAGAAGAGAGGAGACTATATTAACTTTTGAAGCCCTGAAAGAATAAAAATTAAAATACTAAAACAATCAGAGCTAAAACAGACTTCACACATTACAACTTAGGACAGAAAGGAAAAAGGTAGATGGAAAAAAGATACATGAAGGAATTACTCATTAATGTAAGTGAAGAAATTCAGACTGGTAAAACACAATTCAATCATCTGTTAGTTATTAATTCAGTGGTGTCTGTGGGCGAACAGACAGACAAATAGACACACACATAATACTTATACCTTAGACAAAGAGACAAACAATGAAACAAATTAAATGCAGAATTACACTTAAGGATGACTGCTGTGAAGAAATCAAGAATAATGTCAGAGAACAATGGCATGTGGAAGGTCCACAGTTTAGAACTGGCTTATTAGCACATCTGACCATGGCCAGTCAGGGAAGACAGTGGTGAGCATCATGGTCAAGAGTCTGGATTTTATTATTAGTGCAATGGAAAACCACTGAAAAGTTTTAAGCCAGGAAAGAAAGATTTTCTTTTTCCTTTCTTAAAAGTAGGATGACTTAGACAGCATCCTATCCTTTTGTCAGATATCTTTCCAAAACAAATTCATCTTTTACTCAAATCTAAACCCAATTCTGCTATATGGAAAACAATATCAAAGATCATAATAGGACAGCATCATTTTTTTACATCAACTTCGGTTAACTATTTTAATTAATACCAATTTATTCAACAATAAAGCCAGGCACTCCCTTCTAGTTCTAAAACTCTATGATATTACAACAGAAAGAAAGGAAGATTAGGGACAAAACCAAAATTACAAGAGTCAAAAATGGAGTAGGCAGGATATTCTGAATGTCTTGGATTTTTTTTAAGTAGGTTACTAAATATTTTATCCCTGAAGATAGAAAGAAAGCTTTGAAACAGATATTATATAAAAAGCATTACATTAAGTAATTATCTGAATACTAAAAAAGCTGTAAGAAGGCATATAAAATTGAAGCTAAAAAACTCTGGCAATATGTAACAAAGTGCTATTCTCAAAAAAGACTTAATAGAGGAAAATGTTCTTTTCCTACAAATGAATAATCATAAATAGTTGAAAAAATATTTTGGGGTTTTTTATGGTTTCAACTGAATCACAGGTAACCTACCAATTTCTAATTAATACCCTTTGATCAAAGACCTTGGAATTTAAAGTAGTAAACTATGTATATGACCAAATAGGGCACAGAGAAATATGTTGTGATTTCTATGCTATTCTCCATTTAAAAAAGGAATTCAAGCAGTTTGATTCACATGGAAAATTCTGCACATATATATTCAGTTTCTTTTCTCCGTTCTCACCGAACTTCCAACACCATTCATGCAAAAAAACCAGTAAGAAGCAGTTTTCCTTTATTACTCCTGTGATGTGGCTATTTTTGCTCATGCTTTCCAGAATACTCGGAATCATTTGACTCAATAACGTACTGTTTGTTTATAAATGTTAAGATTCAGTTTTGAGAAATTGAAGACTTATTTATTAATGGAATCTATAACAAGAATAACAAAACTAAAAAACTTAACTTCTACAAAGGGAAACCACTGATTAAGTCCAGTGATTAACTACTTACAAAATGAGTCATCTATTTGCCATAAATTCCCTGGTGGGAAAAAATGTGTAAAAGGCTTCCAATACATGGAGATCCCCATGAAATGCATATATTAAAATAAACAAACACTAGAAAGGTGATGATTCTTCAAATAAATATGACAACCCTATTAAAATGCAACACATGTTTTTCTGCTAAAAGGAAATCTAGGAAGATGAAATAGAGGCTTCATATAAAATATTTACATATACAATGCACAAAACCCACTATGGTTAGTAACCTTCATGGCTTTCAAGAACTAGATATTTACATATCATTCTTTCTGCATGTGCGTGTACGAATGTGTGTTTTGTATATATTTTTAACAGTTGACAGCTGTTTTAGAGCATACAGAGATGCCAAGCTGAATGAGGGTCTTGATTACTTCAAGATTAGCTATCTAAAGTTTCTATTCATTTTAAGTGTTGTTAGTTGGAAGAGTCATTAGTCACTTCCTTGTCTCATAGAACATCAGCATACATTTACATTGTTAATGAACATTTGGGGTAAATGAATTAATGGCACTTTTAAACATCAATTCAGTCCTAATAACTTTGTATGTCATAGAAATGTTAGGCTAGGATATAAACGAAAAGCCTTTTCAGTAAAGGTAACTACTCATTCCTGCAAACAGTAAAGGATAAAATTAATTTAAAATGTTTTTAACCAGTTAAAATAAAAAAATAGAACCTCAGTATTTAATGAACGATACCAGAGAAAAATATGCACTTAAAAACAACAAAAACAAAAACAAAAACAAAAAAACCTGTATTCTAAACTAAGCAGATAAATCAGAAAATTTTGGTGAAATTATTTTATATACTTCTAACAAAAATGTATTTACTTTTAAAATAGCCACTTACAGAAGAGCTTGTGAAATAATTTGACTTATTTATTAGTGCTTCTTATAGATATTACATTTTTAAAAATCACCAGATGTACTATTCTTACCGCTGAAATTTTTAAGATGCTGAAGCTAAAATGAGACACACTAACATTTCTTATATTACCAAAACCTTGAACAATCTTTTTGAGACCTCTTCAATAAACACATAAATAAAAATAAAAAGTAAAATCACAAAAACAACTTGTAGGGCAAACTATACTATTATAAAAATTTTTATTTATTTGAGAGACAGCATGCGGGCATGCATACCCAAGAGAGCACATAAGCAGGGGGAGTGGCTAGCAGAGGGAGAAGCAGGCTCCCCACTGAGCAGGGAGTTGGAGACAGGGCTCAACCCTAGGACCCTAAGATCATGACTTAAGCCAAAGGCAGACACTTAACAGACTGAGCTGCCCATGTGACCCCAAATTATACTATTTTCATTGAAAACAACAACGGCATTTGTATGACGTGGAAGGCAGTAAAGATGCACAGAAACCATAAACACACTCCATAAAGTCAAGTTTTGTGCACTAAAGAAATAGTTTAACGAATCAATCATTTTTTACAATTTCCAAAACACAGTAGTAGACTTTTATACCAACATAGAAAAAGAATTTGTATCTGAAGTAAACAAAATATATGTGAATCACTTTAACTGTGATTTTTAAAAATAGACATCATAATCCTGATGTATATATTTTATGAGCAAAAAATTACAAGTAGCAACCTGAGTCAATGAATCAACTAAAAATAAAGATAAGGCTTTAAGAATTTGCACAAACTGACCGCTTCCTTTTTCAAGATACTCTATTATTACCAATATGGAGAATACAAAACAGAGTTCTGAAACATACACATTTGATAAATTTTTATAAGGCATGTGCTGAATACAGTTTACCTCTTAACAGTCTCTTTTACTCTTTCAACAATTTCAGTGAATAGATCTTTAAAAGTAAGACACAAATTTCAATTAGTTTAAAAGAGAGAGATAGAGAAGAGAGAATGAGGCAAGTCTATTATCCCGGAATAACATCAACTTACTTTTAAAGGCAAGAAATTGCTAAAAAATGAACACCAGAAGCTCAGACTTCTTTAAAAGATGCTTGACAAAGGCCATTTGTATTTCAAAATCCCTATGCTGAACTAACTGTTTAAGTTCATAACTTTTTTTAAAAGAATGACAGTGCATTAAATATTTGGCTAATGCTTCTGTCTATAATTGGAAGTTGACGTTTTGTGGTATTCATTAGTGTCAGAGTGCTCTCTACCTATCCAGGTAAGTGTGCTTCAAGATGCCCTGTTCAGCTTCATGTAAAGAATTACATACAGAAGGCAGGCAGAGCTAACTAGAGACTCATAGCAGTTTTCCAGTAACCACAGAATGTATCTAATACAAAACTCACCTCCAGTCTTGTTTGAGTAATTCGACAAGGGATCGATGCCCACTTCTTGTTCTTCTGGCTGCAGAGGGTGTCTAGTTTCAGATAAGGAATGATACATTTTGAGAACTGGACAATGTGACCAAAAGTAACTACCTGGGATATTTAAAAAGAGAGAGAGAGGGAGAGAGAAATTATATTTTTTCTTTTTGCTATGACTAGGAATAAGTACAAGATTGAAATGATTAAATGAGCATTACAGACATTAACAAGTTTTCCACAGGCTTCAGGGACTGTTAGAACACATTGGCAGGCATATGCAAAGAAGCAAAAAGTGGCACAAAATTTCCATTTCAGCAAATTCTCCCTGAATTTGAACTTCACTGGTAACCTTTACCTCAATGTTCAATCACATGTATTTTCAACAAACTTCTGCACAAAAAGTTGAATTGTAAGTTAAATTACTGTCCCATATGTAACATCATTTTGTTTCAATGCCAAAACAATACCCATTTACAACAGAAAATTTCAAAATACCGAAAATATAGCAAACTAAAATCATTCACAATTGTGTTAGCTAAAAACAGTAGCCCTGTTAACATTTCATTTTATTACACTATCTTTCCTGGTTTTGTTATGGCATTTAAAATATATATTTTTTTAAATTGATCTAACATACTAAGTATTCTGATTATGTAAGTTATTGTGGGTATCTTCTATCCCATAAAAAAAGACTATCTTATCACTGCAAATAGACCCCTAGTATTCCATTAAATAGCTATAACAATTTATGTAACCAATTCCTTACTAGTAAACAGAATGCTTTCAGTTATTCGACACTATACACAGTTTCACAATGACTATCTTTTAGTGATATCTCTATGCCAATCTATGATTATTTTTTTAAGATAAATTTTTATGTCACTGCTGGACCAAAATAAGTATTTAAAAAAATAAGACTCTATGATAAGTTTGGCAAATTATGCTCTAGAAAGATCTGTACATAGAACGATTCAGTCCCCTGGACTCTCATTAACAATCGGAATGGGTAATTCATTTTATCAACCAGTGTGATAGTCAAATTTTATATATTGCATTTGC
The DNA here is from genome assembly GCF_963455335.1 of Martes martes. Classification (NCBI taxonomy): domain Eukaryota; kingdom Metazoa; phylum Chordata; class Mammalia; order Carnivora; family Mustelidae; genus Martes; species Martes martes. Next base: position 132,581,568 of record NC_137888.1, read on the forward strand.
TTGATAACTAGTGAGATTCTAAAGATGCATATGTTTTCTCTGACATTTATTTATCTTTTGTGGATGGAGTTTATTATTATGATTGTCTTCATAATTTGTAAGCATGCTTTAAATACTAAGAATATTAAACCTTTGTCATGTGATACAAATATTTTTCTCAGAGTGTGTCTGTCTTCAAATAACATGGTATTTTTGTGACATAAGTAACTTTTTCATTTCTGTGCACCCAAATATATCTATATCTCCTTTACGGTTTCTACTTCTAGTATTATTAATGCTTACAAAGGCAAGATTATATGAATAACCACATACTTTTTTACACATTTTGAAAGCTTTCCTCCTAGGTTCTGATTTTTATAAATGATTCCATTTAAACAAAGATGTTTTTAATTAATTACTATTGAACTTTTAAGCTACACTAACTACTCATAAATTTTCTGTCTATAAGGTACATATAATCTTCCCAAATCAGAATCTTCAAAAAAAATAAAATAAACTGGTCTCACTAATTTTCATCCAAAATAATGTAACACATGAAATTTCAAGTTTCAAGAGAAGGCAGAGACATGATATAGAAAGAGTAAATGAGGAAGAATAAGTTGGAAAAGCAAGCCCAACCAAAATAAGTATATAATTTTACAAGATATAGGATATTTACCCGAGAAAAGGTTCCAGAGAAGCCCATGAATATACAAATCCTTGACCAGCCTCTTCCCAACACAACATGCTCCTCTATCCTGCTTAGTTTCTCCCTAAAACTTTCACTTCGTAAAATACTCCTATACATTTTCTGAGTTTTACCAGAACTCTCCAACTCACAGTCAGATGGTAAAAAATTCCTTTCCATCTCAGGCTGTTGCTAAAACAAAAGCAAAAGGGTAGGTAAAACTAATATTACAGAAAGTGGGAAAACTCTCATTGCCAACATACAGGGAGAATTTCTAAAGCCATAAATCAAGTCCTAAAGGCATAAATCTAGACAGCCATCCATTATGTGCTTCCTATGTTTGCAAATATTTAGCACTTAAAATACTGAAGGAATTCTAGGGAATATAATCTAGTAGAGGGCAGCAAAAAGTAAATGATCAGTTATATATATTACAAAGCAGAATCTGATTAATTTTGCTGATTAAGCAAGATTAAAGCAGATTAAGAAATAAAGTCCTCTGCTATGGAGTAGTAAGGACCACCAAACTCAAATTCCTAACAGGGCCAAGCAAAAAGCAGTATTAATTGAAATGAACATCTACTGAGAAATGAATATAAGTCAAAACCATTGTAAATGCTTCATGTATATTCATCATTTCATCCTCCCAACAGTCCTACTGACATACCTGCCTCACTGTTTTCATTTTACCAAAGAGAAAACTGAGGTACAAAGAGATTAACTCATTTGTCTACAGTCACACCAGTAGTAAATGTTGAAGTCAGAATTTGAACCTATCTTGTCCAGCTCTAGAGCTCACATTCTTTTTTTTTAAGATTTTATTTATTTGAGAGAGAGAGAGAAAGAGCGAGCGAGCGAGAGCACATGAGAGGGGAGGTCAGAAGGAGAAGCAGACTCCCCATGGAGCTCAGAGCCTGATGTGGGACTCGATCCCAGGACTCCGGGATCATGACCTGAGCCGAAGGCAATTGCTTAACCAGCTGAGCCACCCAGGTGCTCCTAGAGCTCACATTCTTTACTCCGGCACTATATTTGGCTCTCAGTAAGTAAATGAGACAAACAGACAAGGTATAAAACAAAGTGGTACAAGAGGTCGGGGTCTGTGAATGACTGAAAACACCCTTTACTCTGCTTCAGCTTACTCAAGACAAGCTAGAAAACCATTATTTTATGTGAAATCTCTTTAAAGTATGGGCAAATAATTGGAATTAAAAAAAAAAACTGTGGAATAGATTAAACACATGTCAAAATTGTATTTTGCCTATGGACAACTACTTTAATGTTAAAATTCATCCTCATACATTTTGTTATACTTTTGAAAATACAAGAGAAAACATTTGAAAATGCATTCTAAGTTAACTGCCAGATTTCCATAAAATGTCTTTAATATCCTAGACATGTTTTCATATCATTACCTTAATTTTTTAATTTTTATAGTACACTTCCACTGTTACAGACTTCACATACCTAAGATACACAAATAAGGGAATTTTATATACTTTGAACTTTATGAGAGATAAACAAGTAATTACCAAACTGATATCAAAGTATATGTTTAAAAAGAACATTAAAAAAAAAACACCTTTCTAGCTAAAATAAGATACTCCACAACATGATGATGCTCATATATTCATTCAAGATTTTCAAAGATACTTAAGGTCTTTTTGACTTCTTAGAGAAAGTTAGGTTCAAGAAGTCACTCACTATTTTCAGCTTTAATAATAATTCTTTAGAAACCAATGCCTATGGTTATAATCTAAAACCAACATATAAAGTTTACCAAATATACCAGTCTACAATTATTCTGTACAATTAGGCATCCATGATATTCTGATTTATTATGCCTATAGATTGAAACTGAATCACTAAAATTCTTTCATATTCAAATGAGGCAAACTGAACAGTAATAATGAGTTTTTTTATTTTCAAGAAACCTGTTGAAGAAAAGGTTTGCATGATGCTCTTACTTTTAACTATGGATTTAAAAAATAATCTTGTTCAAAAGCAACTTATTAAGCAGGCGCTGCTTTGCTTTTTGTTGTTTGGTTATAAATACAAAGGCTATTTTAGCTTTCTAGAATAAAAAACATTTAAGTGCAGGTTGGCTACTGCTATTTTGATGACCTTATAAAACCACAATATAGTGTTGCGTTTAAATGTGAAGTAATTTTCTTAAAAACTTTCCAATTTGGGGGCACCTGAGAGGCTCAGTGGGTTAAGCCGCTGCTTTCGGCTCAGGTCATGATCTCAGGGTCCTGGGATCAAGCCCCGCATCAGGCTCTCTGCTCAGCGGGGAGCCTGCTTCCCTCTCTCTCTCTCTCTGCCTGCCTCTCTGCCTCCTTGTGATCTCTGTCTGTCAAATAAATAAATAAAATCTTTAAAAAAAAAACAACTTTCCAATTTGTTTTGTGACTATGCCAACAGTAAAAATATTTGACTACTACAAAGAAGAATATCAAAGGTTTTTAAACAAATGTGTCTATATTCATTTAATCACTATTATGAATAATCTTTTACCTATAAATATCAGATCATAGGAAAATATTTGATAAAAATTTAAATAAAGAATTAAGGGAACTTTTTTAACTTGAAAATTTTAAGATAATCACTATTAAAGGTCAAAATGACATAAACATTTTAAAAAGCACACTATATCATTACATCTTGTATTTATATTACAAACCCAGACTTCTATTTTTGGTAGGCCTTAATCTTCTCTATACAAAAGGCAGATGGAAAAATATCTAGAGTAAGTGACTACTAAAATTCCTAAGTGATGGATTTCAGTTTTCTTAAATAATGTCACTCTATCTCAAGAATTTCCCTGACAAAACCCTGAGAATTTTTAAAACTGAAGGCAATCTTATTTTTTCTAATTTAGAACACACAGCAATATACCTTCCAAGACTTGCAAAAGGAGATATCCCTTCTTTGCTACATTACTATAAATAACAGTTAAATTTCCTGCTTCACATAAACTCAAAATTCACAAAACTCAAAACTGGTTGTGCAATATGGTTTTACTGCTATCCTGGTCACAGGAATTGACACTTTAGGCTGAACCTGCCATTTAAAATCCAAGACTAATCTTAAGGACAATTATATTGGCTTTACAAATCTGGTTCTTGCAATATTAAATCTTAGGATAAAAGTGATCTGCCTGAAAGAAGGGAAGTCTTGTGAAAACAGTTAATATTTAATGAGAGGGTAATAGTTTAGCACTAAGGCTTAGATGACAGTTTTAAAGTATATTTGATAAAATATCAAAACAATATTATTTTCTTTGTCAAGTGAAGCAATACAAGCAGTATCAAGTGAAAGATCTCAAATTCTTAGCATTATACAGATAAAAGGACAGGTCAGATCAATACAGTTTTTTTTTTTCCTTTTAAAATGGTATCACATCAACAAAGCCTCTGGAAAAATAATTTATTCCCTCTGAATCTGAAGTTCTATGTATTTCAATGTGCATTCACTCTTTCACAGCTTCTAATACATAGGCAGAGAATTAGCATTCTGAATTGTGTCTTCTAAGGACATCCATATTCAGAAAAGCTCATATAAGCATACCTCATACATTTAAATTCTTGACTGATGGTAAACTTAAAAGTCAAACACTGAAATGACAGAGTAATATTACTTTACATAAAGATATCTCCTATAAGAAAAACATATCAAAGAGCTTAAATGAACTATTTCCAGAGCACGGTTATGAAAGGGGGAGAGGATAGAGCATGAGTAAGTACCTGTCACAGATAGCATGCATTTACCATGATGGGTATATAACCTAAAACATGACATCTTGGCTATAAAAGCAACAAACTTTGATAGAAGCTGTATTTTCATAATTAAGAGAGAGTAACTGAACATTATCTATAGAATTTTCTATTTTAAAAAAAACCTCTTCTATTCAAAGATGTTGGCAGCTAGAGGTAAATCTGATGTTTGGGAATAATGATGTTCTAAAGTCTTCATCATAAGAAGAGAAGAAGGTATGAAAGGAGGAAGGAAGAAAGAACGAAAGAAAAAGAGAAGAAGGAAAACAAAGAAAGAGACAGAATAAAGTTCCATTTTTATATCTGGCCAATCTTTAATGCAAGAGGGTTACTTTGGACTTTAAATAAGTTAATTAAGTATTAAAATCAATCATCTGAAAGTCTTAATATTTAATATTGGTTAGATTGTGTATCAAAGTAGTTTTATTATTTATTTACTCCAAACCTTTCCAGAATACTTCATCTGACAACAGGGGGTCTGTTTCTCACAAGATAAATGCATTTACAATGCCAAATAAATTATATATAAAAGCATTTGTCTTAATACATGTCATTCAGTATTAAATATCACTCATTGGTAAAATCTTGAAAACCTAATTCACTTTTACCAACCACACAATTGTACCATCTAAGTGTTGCCAATTAAACAGGTATAGGAATACATAAGGGTCTACCATCCTAAGAACAATGAAGACTTATTTCTTATAGTTTCCAGGCTATCAGAACAAGATGTTTATAGTAAACAATCTACTACAGAAATAAACTAGATTCATAAACAATATATATAATCAGAAATAAGTGAATGTAGGAAATGTTCACAGGTGGGCTTAAATATTTCATATTACAAAATAAGAATATATTTGGCCTTTCAAATATTTAAATGCTATACAATAATAGAAACTAGCAGTTGTGACTATACAAAAGGAGAGAAAATTGAGCATTATAAAAAGTTAAAGTTGTCTAACAAAAAGCTCTCCATAGTGTATCCTCATTTGGTTTCAGAGTTCTCTAGAACAGACGCTCAAGATGCAAAGACTGGGAAAGTAGCTTAGCCTAGTGCTCAAACCTTTTGTTATTACACAGCCATACCAAAATACTTCCAGTTGTTACTGTCCCTATTTTATATAGAGAACACCTCTAGCCTTTAAACTATTCAGTCAGGTTTTCATAAAATCAAGGTAACTATAACAATTAGGAGTTCAAGAAGAATGAGCAATATTTGAAAAGAGAAAACCTTTTTGAAATGTCAGCCTTGAACATCAAAATTATACAGAATGATGAGGAAGTAGGCTTATATTGCATATAAATACGAGAGCCTATTAGGCTGCATTTAATTACCAGTTCAAACAACAACCTGATCTAACCTCTGACAAGTAAAATAAATGTTCTGAATAATTTAACTAAAGTAAACATTTGCTGTTAATGCTAGCTAATTATAGTAAGAGCTGGAAAGAGAGAGGAAAAGAGATGACGAAGAGAAGGGAAGAAAAAGGGAGATGAATTTTTTTTAATTAATACTGAGATCTGCACTCTTCATTGAAACATGATTATTTTCAATGAACTTAACTCACATAAAAGGGCAAACTTAGTCAAATACAGTTGCTTTATAAGTACTCAGATAAAGAAGCAATATGGTTGATTAGAGATTTTATTTTTTCATTGGTAAAAATCACAAGACTACCACAAGATAGGAAAACTATGTACAGATGAATTAAGGTACAACCACCCCTCTACACCCAAGGAGCTCAAAGTTTAGTGAGGAAAGAGCCCAGGAAATAAGTGGCCAGACTAAGCATTAGCTAATTAGCTAAAATTATTAATTTAAATAAAGTAAAACTATGGATGCCCAGTTAAATTTGAATTTCAAATAAACAATAAAAGAAGTATCTGTAACATACTTATCCTACAAAATTATCCATAATTTATCTGAAATTAAAATTTGATTGTGCATCCCGTACTTTAACAAGCCTATCAGTAGATAAATGAGAATGAGCATCTATGGTAAAATATGTGGTATTCTCATTACAGAAGCCCCAGGATTAAATGAGATGAAAACTCTGAGAGTAAGATCCCCAAAAAACTAACCCAAAAGCAGGAGAGTGTTGTTTTTCCAGAGCTACTATCTAGTTATCACTAATTAGTAATCACTGACGGGAAAGACCAAGATATACTACTCAAATGACCTGGCCCCGCAGCAACTTGTCTTTTAATTTCCCTAAGTAACTGCAAAGAAATATAATAATGAAGAAATGAACAAACCAACTTCTTAATGGAAATCATCACCTACCAAATGCAGAAAATGAAACAACCCAACAAAAATCTAAGTACCACTGGGGACCCTGCTGAATGGAGATAGAGTACATGACTATTCTTACAGTGAGATTATCTTTACCACTAAGGAACACAGATGCATTTAGAAAACAGAAACAAAACAAACAAACAAACAAAAAACAAAGAAGACTGAACTTTGTTAACTTGTTGAGACCACTCTTACTCAAATATATAACAGATTCACTCTCATATTGTAAATAAAATGTTAATAATATTCATGATACTGCATAAGGATCTGGGGTATGTTAAGCTCTGAGTGTGACCTTAAATTTTAAAAAAATAATGCGTACTGTGAAGACATACTCCATATGAAAAACTCCAATTTAACTGATTAGTAACTTCAAAAATGACTAGCTTATTTGCTCATGGTAAGTAGTAGCTTCTATATATTTGGGCATAAGAAACAAGAAGCCTCAGTATGAATGTAAAAATGTTTCGGTTATAATAGAATATCATCATTATTTATAGAGACAAGAAAAGCTGCAACTCTCCAACTTGATGACATATATATAGATTTTTCTATAATTGATAACAAAATGATAGTCACTTAAAATAGTAACTTACTGTAAAATAATGAATTTGAGCTTCAATGGAAAGTGATAGGACTTGAGAGATTCTCTCAGTCTTTGCTAGCCATGTAACAGTCCCATCTTTACCTAAGAGACTTGTGTACATATAACTTTTCTCTGTATGTTTTCTAACACCAAAACCACTTAGCTGTCCATGTTATAAAAAAAAAGATATATATGTATAGCTTAAAAATGTAAAAATTATGGGCCCTCAAAATGAGACTAAAACTGTCTACATTTCACTTACAAGAGAGTAAGTTTCAAGCACTACTAAAATCAAAGATAAAGAAAAAAGGGTTAGGTACAAAAAACAGAAGATGATACAGTGTCCACATGATATCCTGATGACACAAAGCATAAGGGTTCTATGGCTACTACTGAAGAATTTTTCAAGACATCAATGCATACTGAAAAACCAGAAAAACTCTGTAAATGCCATGTAGAACAAGTGAAGACCTGAAAGGGTTGATGAAAGAGTGCAATTAACAAAACAGTAAGTATACAAATAGTAATGTGGATGTACACAGGGACAACAGAAAGGCTACACAAACCCTATTCCAACTGCCAGAGACTTTTACTACAAAAGTAATACATACTTCTTCCCGTGTATATACTTTAGCAAGAAGAAAGTAGCATGCTTACTCCAAAATTTCAGTGACTATCACAATAAGTCTTTAAAAGATTAGTACATTAAATTAGATATAAAGACTTCTCACCACACTGATTTAAATGAAAACATTGCATGATTTCTAAAATTTTGATAATGTATGCCTAAACCTCAGCAAACACTTTAAAGGTAGATTACAAACTTCATGCTACCCTTTACCCATTTACAAAACAATGACACAGTCACTTGGAATCACAAGGTGCTATTTAGGGGCACCTGGGTGGCTCAGTGGGTTAAGCCTCTGCCTTTGGCTCAGGTCATGATCTCAGGGTCCTGGGATCGAGTCCCGCATCGGGCTCTCAGCTCGGCAGGGAGCCTGTTTCCTCTCTCTCTGCCTGCCTCTCTGCCTACTTGTGATCTCTCTCTGTCAAATAAATAAATACAATCTTTAAAAAAACAAAAACAAAACAAGGTGCTGTTTATACATTGAGTTAAATAAATAGAGATGTGAAGCTCTGAAAACTATTTAGGGCCTGGAAATTTTATCTTAATTTCTAATGGAACCAAACAGGATCAAGTACTTCAAGTGACATTATCATAAAATAATTTTTTCCTAAAGAGGCTTTTGAAACCAGTAAGAATTTCCCCCAAAGTCCAAATATACTCACTTTCACTTAAGTACATTTTTACAAAATCTTCCTTAGCAAAAAAAAAAAAAAACCTTATAACTTTAAAAACCATAAATACGTAATATTTTAAATACCTAGGATTTTAAATCCTAGAAAAATCAAGTAAAAGATTAAGATAGCTAGTTATTTTTAGTATCGTAGGAAGACTTTATCCAAGTAGTATTTTTTACTAAATATTTTTACTTAGTATTTTACTAAATATTTTTATTTAGTAGTTTTTACTAAATATTTTTAAAAGTCCACTTGTTATTTAAGTATGATAAGTGACAATAGTGGTCAAAGCAGTAAACTTACATAATTATACAAATACATTGGTATGACCTTTTATCTTTGTCATACTTGAGAAACTAATATTTTGCCTTCTAGTATGATCTGAATTATTTTTATATGTCACACACACTCTCCTGGAACACCAGGATTATTCTCTACAAAATCATTCTAACAATTTACTGACAGAAGAGTGTTAACACTCAAAATACATGAAAAGTAATCTGTATTTTTCAGTTACTACTAGAACTTCACAATGGACATACTGACTGAAATTCTTGATATACTTATTTAAACCATCTCATTTCAAAAATTATTTTATTGAGTACCCTGTGGAAGTCTGTGCAAAACAGTAGTTGTGAGCCCACAGGCAAGCCACATATGTGTATCTATAGTTAAATAAGCAACCAAATATAAAAGTGGATCATGAAAGAATTTTCAAGAGAATCATATTAGCACAAAACTAAATTTTAGGATATCATATCTTAACATCTAATGCAATCTTATTTTGATGAATTTAGTAATTTTAACCTAGAAGTAAAATTGCTAGATCAAATTGTTTGCCTACCTTTAACAAAATATTGCCAAACTTCTACCCAAAGTACTTTATGTGTTGGTATGGGACAGTTTCTATTTCTCTACATCCCTGCTAGCACTCAGTATCATGAGCCTCTTTCCCCCGCCCCACAATCTGAGTGGTATAAAGCAGTATCTCATTGTGGTTTTAATTAGCATCTCCCTGACTACTACTTTTTTTTTTTTTTTTAAGATTTTATTTATTTATTTGACAGAGAGAGAGAGCAAGAGAGGGAATACCAGCAGGGGGAGTGGGAAAGGGAGAAGCAGGCTTCCTGCTGAGCAGGGAGCCCGATGTGGGGCTCGATCCCAGGACTCTGGGATCATGACCCGAGCCAAAGGCAGATGCTTAACAACTGAGCCACCCAGGTGTGCCTCCCTGACTACTTCTTGATTGAAAATCCTTTCATCTGTTCTATTAGTCAGAATTCTCCAAAGAAACAAACGAACAGAAGAAAAAGTAGCAGAAAGAGAGAAGAATAGAAGAAAAAGTAGCAGAAAGAGAAAGAGAGAGGTTTTTTTTAAATAAGGAACTGGCAAATTCAATCTGCAAAGTTAACGGGAAGGTGGGCTGGAGATCCAGGAAGAGCCAATGCTCTATTTCAAAGGCTGTCAGATAGGAGAAGCCAATGATATGGCTTGAAGGCTATCAGAAAGACAGGCTGTAGATTAATTCCAAGTCAGTCTGCTGTCGAATTCCTTTGGCTAGGGGTAAGGTCAGCCTTTTGTTCTATTCAGGCATTCAACTGATTAGATGAGGTCCACCCACATTAAGAGGGCCAATCTACTTCTGCCCATTTAAATATTAATTTCATCCAAAACACCCTCACAAAACCACCTACGATAATGTCTGACCAAATATCTAGGAACCCTCTGTGGCCCACTCAAATTGACCCATAAAATTAAACATTCATATCTACTTACTAGCGTTTGGGTCTCCTTTTCTAAGCACTGCCTGTTCATGTCTTTTGCCCAATTTTCAAGTATGTGGTCTTTTGCTTAGTAATTTATAGGATTTAAAAAAAAATAAATCAAGGATACACAGTAATTTTAATACAGTATTAAAAATCAGAAGTATAGTGTAAATTAAGTGATCATTCATGTATACTTTAAATGGTCCCCATATGGCAAATAATGTTGCAGCATGCATTCAGAAAAGAATGATTTAAATAAACCCAAATTTTCCTTTGTAAATATGGTACAATGAACAATAGATTATGTTCCTGAACAAAACAGAAATAAAGAATGATTATGATAATTTGTTCCATGCATTCTCTATGCTGAGAGGTATGCAGTACTGATAATTACTGATATTTTACTGAATGCTTAGTAAATGCCAGCCAGACACTGCGCTTTATGTTATTATCCCATTCAATCTCCACAGCATCTTATCAGAAAGGCATCATTATCATCCCTATATTATATATGTAGCTATTGAAACTAGCAGGTTAAGGATCTCAGCTCAATGGCACAACTAAGTGGCTGGGACATGAATGCAGACTTCTTTAAAAATTCATTTTAAGACATCCCTACTGGCTTCCCACTATGTATATTAGTTCTAAGAAAGGAACTCCAAGGAATAAAGAATGAGGAAAGACAACATCCTTGCTATCTTAACACTTAGAATCTGATAGGAGGCAGAATATAGAAAACGTACACACCATGTAATGCAGGACGGAATCCCATAGCAAAGGAGATGTATTAGAAGAGTTCTAACTCTGAGACGTCAAGGGATAATCATGGTTCCATAATGCCTGCTTACATATAAATACACCTACAGGTTCTCAATACCTTTCATGATCTACCCACAACTATCTTTCTAATCTTTTCCTTCATACCCTTTCATTCTTTAAAGACACCCAATTTTCTCCCATCTCTATTTATTTGAGCAACTAGCCTCGGTCAAGAAAACCTATCACACCCATTCCTCTCTCTCTCTGAAATACTTCTTTAAAACAACAAAACAAAACAACCACTCTTCTATTCTCATGATCTGGCAAATAACAGTAAATATTATTGACCAAGTATCTATCAGACCCAATCCCACTAATCACTTCCCAAAGTTCATCTCAATGGCGGCTCCTCTCTGAAATGTTCCCTAACTCAATTCCATTCTGCCAGTTAAATGAGCAAATTCAGAAACTAGATCATATAAAATTTAATCCCATATTTCAACTTCTAATAAGGAAAAAGTGAACAAAACAGGTTTTCTGTCTTCCAAGGGATTCAAAAGACAAGAACAGCTCAAGGAAGAAAAGCACCCGCTCCTATAATGCACTAGCATCACATTTCTTTCCACTACCATGCTTTACTATTCCCGCAAAAGGAAATTTCCATAATCTACTTTTGTTGACACCAGTGATAGAGTCACATTTTCTAGGCTCAAATTGAGGAAACGCCTTTATTAACTCTCTGACCTTAGGTAAACTGGATAAACTTTGTCTCTCAGTTTCCTCAAAGTAATATGAGAGATATCTATTTCACAGGTTTTGTGAGGATTAAACAAACAAACCTAAAGAACTCAGAAAAATACTGGGCACATACATAGTAAGCACTCAATAAATACTAGCTATTATTGTTATTACTATCACCACCACACTGCCACTGCTCTGATGGTGATGTTTACACAATTAGGTTATTAGAATGAGAGCAAAGACAGAAGGGTACTTATAGTTCAAAAACACAAAACCTTCAAATATCCCTTAAGATTTGTCCTCTACCTTATACACTGCAATTAGATTTCACATTATATTTTCTCAATTTGTTTACTGAGAAAGAAGGAAGCAGAAATTGGAGAAAGCAGGGACTGCACAAGTGTAGCATACATTCAACTTAGAAAATATGTGTTGAATCCTCCTGTATGTATGTATGTATGTATGTATGTATGTAGCAACCAGTCTAGAAGGTCATCATTTAGAAATGATCCAGACAGTCCAAGTCTCTGTCTCCAGAAAATTTACATTCTAGGGGAAGGCAAACAATAAACTAAGCATAAAAAAAAGTTACATGTCAAGTAGTGGCATATATTATGAAGAAATGTAAAGAGGATAAGGGGACAGAGAATGGTGGGGCATGGTGGAGAGCTTATTTGAGAACTGGGAGCTTATTTGTCAAAGCGTAGTCTTGAGAGGCCCTGAAAAGGTGGTGGCATTTAAATAAAGTGAGGGAACAAGCCACCAGATCATTTGGGGGCAGAGCTTGCTGCGAATAGGAAATGCAGAGACCCTAAAATGGGAAACAGGTAGGAGTTTTGGAGGGACGAAGAAAAAGGGGATGTGAATGGAGAGAAATGGAGGTAGGGGCAGCAGGGGACAGGCCCTTTATGTCCTTTTAGGCCATGAAAAGACTCTGGTTTATACTTTGAATGAGATGGAAAGGCATGGGGGGTTGGGCATGGGAGTGTGAGATGATATGATAGAGACCACATTACATGTCTCAAGTGAGGAAAAACACTTGAGCACCTGGGTCATCTGCTCAAGACCTTCTTCAGAAAAGAGCCTTTCCTCAGAAAGTTAAGAATAAAAGATCAGTACTAGAAGTAATATCAAGACTATGGTACACTAGAAGAAGGAAGATAAGGTAAAAAGGAGTCAGCATAGAAAAAGTATATAGCAAAGGATGGAAAACCAAGTCACACAAAAGGGCATCTAGACAGATGACAGTCCTCAGCACGCTTCCAGTATTTTTGGAGAAATGAAATACCTACAATCAATCAAAATCAACCAATCAAATTAGAGAGCCATATAAGAAAATATAACACTAAATGTAATTTGATTTTATTTTGTATGAATTCAATGTCTTCAGTTGTTTCTGGGTAAATGACAGCTACTGACTACTGAAGATCATGAGCTCCTAGCCCAGTGTCTGTATATCAAGTCCTAATAAGAGACAATGGGAGGGGAGGATGAACATGTGAATGAGCTGGGAAAAGAAAACCTTGGCCCCAACTCACACAACCTCTGCTTTGTGAGGCACAAAGGCAAAACAAAATCTAAGTTTTTTTCACTGATTAAAAATATGGACCTTCTTCAAAACTGTTTGTTAGAAACTGCTAGTGGTAAGACAGCATCAGATAAATTTATTAATACAATCAGTATAGAATAGATTTTGTGAGTTGTCTGATATGTCCACAGGCCTTTAGTGGTTACCAGCCCTCTCAGCTATGGATGTGAATTACAAGAGAATAAGTTTAGTTAACTCCAACAAGTCTTCTGGATTTTGGTTTTATGTAGTATATGCTTCCATCATTGTACTTTGTTTCTCGAACAATTTATAAAGCAGACAAATCTGTAAATCTAGGAACTCAGTGTCTGTCTATAGATCTAGATATATCACACACTCTTCCATTTTACCTCATAGTGAGATAAAATGATACTTCTTAAAATATAAGGTGATATTACCTCTTACCTAAGTAACCAAGATCAACAACACCGGTAGTTCCTGAAATGTGTGGTGAGGTTTTCTACAGCAATGGCAAAGAGAAGTAGACAGGAGAGTTAGTGTACATAATTTCCTCCCTAAAGAAATAAGTCAAATGAGGACCCCCTATTCCAGAACTAGTAAAACTGAACAAAATTAAATAACTTACATTTAGAAATTTTCCATCCTTCAAGATACAAAAGCATTATTTCTAACACATTAGGGGAAGAAAATGAATCGCAGATTCAAAAATCTTAAACTACTAAAAAAAAAAATGCCCATATTCTCTTTATTAGTAGAAAACCAGTCTGAAACATAAAAAGATGCCTCTTGGGATTCAAGTATGTCTCCTATTTCAATCTTATTAAACGTATATGGATATAGGTCAATGGATAAGGCAAATTTAAACTAGAACAGAAAATCTGATTCAGATTCAAATTAACATCTTCCTTTTACCTATTCCTTCTGGCAGTACTTGGAAAATCTGTAGCAACAAACTATCACTTCATTATCTTCCCACAAGATACTGGTTTTCTCTAACACTTCACAATGCCTCTGAGATAGCATATCTGACATAACACCTCCACTTCTCTCCAGAATTTAACAAGATAAAGACAAGACAGTAAGAGAGTAGACAATGTTGGTGTTACAAATTCAAGAATCCCGCCTGCCATGAACCTTCAAATTAAATATGCACCTTAAACCATTTTAACTGTTTTTCCATAAAGGTATCTGATATGTTCTGCGTTCATGTTTCCCTTTAAAGTACTTAAAACATTGCAGGGCCATTCATTAGTGTTAACTGATGGCAATCATTAACTAATGGTAGGAGGACTAGTCCCATTTAAACTAAAATATGACTGAAACACTGTATGGTGATTCAAAGGACCCAGGGTAGTTGTTTTAATGATGTTTCTTTAATTAAATAAAGCCGAGTTATCAAATGTTGGTCTCTGAAAGCTATTCCTTTTTTTTTAACCTAGATAGGATCCCTCAAAGAGAAAGTAAAATGGTAAGCTCTCAATTCATCTAACTACTCAATATCAAACTTCCCTGATTATGTAAAAATATAAAAAGTTTAAACTTTCTTCTGTGATACTATTAAAATGCAGATGTCATTGATTAGTTTCACCTACTTTGTAATAATACCTGGAACACAAGTGTAATGACCTACATGCGAAAACAGGCAGGATTTTCAGGGCTGTACCACAAATGAGATCTACAGATAGGAAAGTTCACCTATTTCCCATCAAATCCCTTCTCTAAGCCATCTCCCAAAGGGCTTACCCCAGTGCTTTTCAGCATCTGTGTGTTTCAGTACAAGCATTCAGAGGGCAGGAATCAGGCCCAGACAATGTGCTCTCATGGCCCCTAACACAGCTCCATTTGCACGTGATGTTTATTAAACCAAGCTGAAAGGCATTTGACAATACAATTACTGAAAAATTCAATGCTCACCCAGTATGTGAAATCTTGTGCCTTGTACCTTATGATTTCAGCAGTGCCATGTGTGCTGTGATAGTTAAGGACCTGTCAATGTTTCCATTATAAACTCTGGTTTTCAGAGGTTTATATCTTGGCCTATAAAAATAGATTCCGGTCTGTAACTTGGCATGGAAAGCACTGGTATCAGCCCAAGAGAACATTTTTTGTTCCAAAGATTAAAATAAAAATCTGTTTAGTAGTTTTAAGTTAAGAGAGTGTTAAAAGGGGGAAGGGGAGGGTGGGTGGAGTATAGAATGTTTTTAAAAACACACAAAAAAACCAATGTTCTATGTCTCACTACTGCTTCATTTTAAATTTTGAAATGATTAACACAATATAAACCAATGATACTGCGTAAATGAAAAACCTAAAAAGAGTTTTAATTAAAAACATTATGGTGGTTACAAAAAAAAATCATAAATTTTTAAACAACTACATATGTAGTATCTCAAATAATCCCCACATTTAAAGATTGTCCAAGTACTCACTGACAGTAAACCAAAACTATTTCAAAGACATGTTTTTTTCCAGATATGTAAAAATTACTTTTTAATGAATCACTAGATGTAGATTTACTTCAGATTAGTGGAGACAATCTTCAATCCTATCTTCAATTTATGTATCAAGAAGTTTCTAAAATATATTATAACTTAATGTAAGAAACTTTGAAGTAATCTTTATATACAGTTTGTTCAAGATACTACTTTAAGTTTTGTGTTTTCTTTTTAGCTTAACATAGATGTTTTCTTCAAAAATATAAAACTAGTATATAACACTGGTGTACCTTCAAATAAACACATTTTGAAACAGTAATTTGTATCTACTAAAGGGGGTATAAACTGGTGTAATCTCCTTGGAGGATGATTTGGAAATAGCTATCAAAATTATGATATACTCTTTGACCTTGTAATTACATTCTTAGGAAATTATACTACAAATATACCTGCACATATGAAATAATATAGATATAACTTTTATATATGCATGTGAATTTTTAGTGTGAATCTTCTAAAAAAATGCTGTACTCCACTTGCAAGAATATTTCTCACAGAATTTTTAAAATAATAAACTGTTGAAACAAACCTAAATGTCCATCAACTGGGGACTTGTTAAATGAGTTATTGTACAGGCATACAATGGTATTACCAAACAGCTATTTAAAAAGAAAAGAGAAGAGAAAGACAAAAGAATAACACATTAATACAGAAAGTCTAAGTTACAATGATAACTGAAAATAGCAAGGTCCTAAGTTACCACCTGTAGAGGGAGAAAAAAGAGTGAAGAAGAATATATACAAACATATATATACACGTATGTTTACATAGAGAGAGATAGAATATATATATATATATATATAGAAAGAGAGAGAGAGAAAGAGCTTTATCTCTTTGTGTTTACATGCATAAAACATTTTTAGAAAGATACATAATAAACCAACAATAGAAATTAATGGTTTCCCATAAAAATAATGTAATAATTTTGGGTACCATTCCTAGTCAAAGTCTCAGTAGCAGATAATATAACCAAAAGAATATTAGAAAGAAAAATACATACAACTCTAAGCTTCTATAATTACTGAAAACAATAAAATTAGGTACTGTAGAGTGTACTTATATTCACACAATATGTAAGTGGTTCTTAAATGCTGGTATATACAGAATCACTTGAAGATCTTATTAAAATACAGATTCTGGACTCCACCCTTAGAATTTCTGAGCCACAGATCTGGAACAGAGCCTAAGAATTTGCTTTTTTTAAGAGTCCCCAGGTAAGGCTGCATTGCTGATCCAGAGACCACACTTGGAGAACATCTGTTCTAGATAAATGACTACCTGTTCAAAATTGTACATAAAAACCCACTTACTATAACATTATAAATGTAATTTCATTATTATCCTTAATACTTAGATAATGCTTATTTTCCTAAAATTTAAGAAGTCTGGGTGATGGGGGTAGATAATGCTTTAAATTATTCTAAACAAGGTAAAATAAAGTGGAAGAGAAGACAAGGAAATTAGTTCTATTGTACTTTGTACAGCTTCCCATCTCCTCCTTCTGCCACTAGATGGAAACCAGTACAATGGTTAGCTGTCAAACTGCAGATATAAACTGAAAAACAGTAAAACTGAGGTGAAACTTACGTTACATGGTATTAATTAGGAAGGGACATATAGCTGGGCATCCCATATAGACATTAACTGTACAATGGCCATCATTGTATATGTCATCAGGCCTATCAACCATATCAACTTCAAAGAGACTTATCACTGGTTGAATTATGATGCCTCAAAATTCTTAAGTTTAAGTCCTAACCTCTAGTACCTCAGAGTATGACCTTATTTGGAGACAGAGCCTTAAGAAAGAAGTGAAGTGAAAGTGATGTCATGAAGGTGGGCCCTCACGCAGTGTGACTGTGTTCTTACTTATAAGGGGTAACACAAGCAGTCATTTAGACACCTACAAAGGGAAGATGATTTGAAGACACAGGGAGAAGACAGCCATCTACAAGCCAAAGACAGGGGCCTAGAGCGATCCTTCCTCTGCAGCCTGCAGAAAGAACTAAACTTGCCAACACCCTGACCTCAGCCTTTTCACCTCTAAAACAGTGAGACAATACATTTCTGTTATTTCTGCCACTAAGTTCGTGATACTTTGCTATGAAAATCCTAGCAAATCAAGACAGGAGCTTTCTCTTGTATTTACTTTTTTCCCTTTAAAAGGTTGAATGGCTACTATAATTAATGTAATATGTCAAGTGCTGAGACCACAAAAATGAATAATTAGCCTTCAAGGAGCTTACAGTCTAATGGTTCATTACTTACAGCATATTCATTTAGCCATTAATAAGATTTCAGCCATTTTCTCAAGATTTTGGTGTTTGATTCAATGGGTCATCAACAAAAAGTAAAAGACACCAACACTGTGAATTCTACTTCACTTCTACTGCCACCATTCCAATTAGAGCATACCACCTGCTGCCTAGTCCTTAGTGTAAACTTTTCTGACTGGCCTCTTCCCCTCTCTCCAACCTATCACATGCATGCATTCCTGGCAGCCCCTTTTCTGACAGCACCCTTCATGTAAATTTCCTCATTAAAGTGTTTCAATAAATAAGGAACATTCGCTTTTTCCCAATTCAAGTTACAGTCAGTCAATATTTCCCAACAGATGTACATAACTTCAAAAAAATTACTTAAAACCACTGATGTAGTTTGCACCTTAAAAAGTGAAATGTCAGGGCGCCTGGGTGGCTCAGTGGGTTAAAGCCTCTGCCTTCGGCTCGGGTCACGGCCCCAGGGTCCTGGGATCGAGCCCCGCATCGGGCTCTCTGCTCCGTGGAGAGCCTGCTTTCTCCTCTCTCTGCGCCTGCCTCTCTGCCTAGTTGTGATCTCTGTCGAATAAATAAATAAAATCTTAAAAAAAAAAACAAAAAAACTGAAATGTCTTTAAGAGAAGCAATTATTTATAATGAACAGGAGTAGCATTACCATAAAGTATTTAATACACCTATACGTAACTATACCCCCTCAAATAACTCTAAATCCAGCACAGGACTAATGACCTCAATTTATTAAGTAGTGAGGGTACAAACTGAGAGCTGTTCTTCATCTGTGAATGCCTCATAAAATACCCATAACTATCACAGAAATCCTAGCTCTAGATTCCAAAACTTCTATATAAAGTTCTCATGGGCAGCTTATTATCTTACACAACTTCATTCTATATTGCACTTACAAATATGGCCTCAATTACAAATGAAAACTTTAACTTTGAATTTCTTGCCATTTCATTATCAAATGTCTCAACTACTGAATTAACATTTTTATATAGTTACCCCATTTGTTTTATTTTGATAAAACCAATTATTCAAATCCCAGGGGGAAAAAAATTGTTAGCACTAAATTTTCACTAGAATTTCTCGTCCCTTTCCCTTTCCTTAACAGAGTTCCATTATGTGGTTTAGGAAGCCGACTAGGCTGCTGATATTCCTCCATTACCTTACAAGTAAATAAATTTCACACCTTCAAAAATTATTAAAGTGCAAAAGAATATTTCTTGGCCTCTTTATACACAATATTCTAGTGTCGCTATTTCTTTTAGGTCCCAGAGAGAACATCTCTTATTAGTCCTACAATTAAATGATTCAGCAACCAGCCACACTATCTTTGCCTTTTAACAGTTCCAATCAGTAGCAGATCTAGGTGTAATCAACAGCAGCAGGGGGCTTTAGGAAGCAAAACAAAACAAAAACAGTAGGAATCTTTACTAGAATACAGTAATTGATAGAAGGGAACATTATAGGCTATTTTAATCCAAGTTAATCTAAGATATTAGAGTCTGATTTTATACTAAGAAGTGAAATGAGCAGGACAACTTCTGAATATCTGAAAACAGAACAAATGTCAAACAGTTAATAAGGTTAAAATGAAAGAGGACTGTTTTCAAATGAGTCTTCTCAGTCTCAGAAGGGTCATTACTTCTGTTTTGGTTATTTAGCACCCATTTAGCTGATAAATTAAAGCCCTCCTTACCTCCTACTGCTACCATGCCTAGCCAATTTCATATCATATACTTATAAAATTAAGGCGTCTTAGAAAGTAACTAACTAGCAATGCTCTTACTCCTTTAAAGAAACATTTAAAATGTTAGCAGCAAAATCAGGACAGCCTTAAAATGTAATTTCGCATTTCTTTCATTTTCATATTTTTGACTCCTCACCCTAGAGTATATGAATGGTCGTTAAGTGCTATGACTGGTGCTACTTAATAGCATGCAGGTAGTACAGTGATTTATTTACATGTGAAATCAAAAGCCAATGGTAGTATCATGTGATGACTACAAATTTTAACTCTACAAAAATCCACAAATGGAAATGTTACCATAGTAACAACCTGATCACACTGCACGTGAAGATAGCTGATTTCATGATATAATTCTATAGCTGTTCATTGCAATATGTGCAATGAGACATCTATGAAACCTCAATTCTTCTCTTTTTTCCCTCTGCTCGGAAGAACAAGACGTGAGGAATGTGGCTGACAAGTTAACAATCCTGTCACATTCTTCTTTTATTTCTTCTTAAAATTTTCAAAACAAGAAATTTAAAAATAAGTTGGGCTAGGACTTAAAACACCAAACTATAAAACTCAGTATAGGACATATCCAACCTATAGTGTTAGGATTTAACACAGCAGAAAACAATTTACCTGATGGCAATCATAACTCTTCCTGAAAATACTCCCAAAGTTAACCAGCAACAATCCTACAGTGCTTTTACCTCAAAAAGCAGTCTTTTGTATTATAAAAGAAAAAATAATACCAAAAAAAAGTGCATCTTCTATCCAGCAGGTACATTAAGACAAATGTTAATACAAATATTATCCACCATTATCAGCAAGTCAACATTTGCCTTGAAAAGGTGCTTTTCATAAGAACGTTTCTCGACTTTTAATACCTATTGATGAGGGAAGAAAATGAATTAAACATAAACATGGTAGGAAAAAGAGAATGTTAATACCAATTTGCTTTTCCATGTAACAAAAATACTTTTTTTGTTAATTGATTTGTTAATCAATCAGAGCTTGATTAAAGGTCTGATATAAAACTAATTTACACTGAAAAATAATAAAGCCATTCCTTTATTTGGATTGATATAATAAAGGATATATATGCAATAGTAAAATAAACATTTAAAAACCACTTTCTTAGCTCACTGTAGTATAAATTCTTAGGTAAATCTAAAAGGACTTTCCAAATACTTTTCAATTATTCTACTAAAAATTATTTTACACAGTAATAATTTTAAGAACTTTCAGTTATCAGTTTTAAACCATTTCTAAGAATGTGTTATTTTTTAAATACTTCTCTCAAGAAGGTATTTCCACATATCTGATTTGCACTGCTTCACCAAAACAAAAGCAGGCATCAGTATTTTTCTATTCAATGATGTACAACACTACTAGCCATAAAACATTTTAATGTAGGGTATATAAAAACTAGTCCTTGATAATTTTAATGGCTTTTCCCCTATGATAAATAAATGAATAAAAATACAGATATTAACAGTTAACTGACTAGGAAAATAAGCTTATAATTTTATTACAAGTTACAAATGAAAAACCACACTATAACTATTCAACAAATAAGCAACAGGTAGTACTTTACTCTCATAAAGACAGCACCTTAATAATGAATAGTTCTCTAGTATCCTCTTACAAGATGGATTGTTACATAAGATATAAAATTAATCTATTTTATTTTACTTCCCAACCTCAGCTAGTTTTTCTCAAGAGTCCTTTTTAAAAATCTAATATGAA